>NC_092711.1:137657538-137817540 GCF_047496885.1 Scyliorhinus torazame
ACTCTAATAGGTATCCCTATGTTTACAGTTCAGGTATTGCCCAGAGGTATTCCAGTGTTTACAGTGCAGTGTCAGGAGTTAATACTTCATACAGCCCTATAGCCCCTCTATTACATAGATTACATAGAATTTACAGTGCAGAAGGAGGCCATTCGGCCCATCAAGTCTGTACCGGCTCTTGGAAAGAGCACCCTACCCAAGTCCACACCTCCACCCTATCCCCAAAACCCAGTAACACCACCCATCACTAAGGGCAATTTTGGACAATAAGGACAATTTATCACGGCCAATCCACCTAACCTGCACATCTTTGGACTGTGGGAGGAAACCGGAGCACCCGGAGGAAACCCACGCAGACACGGGGAGGATGTGCAGACTCCGCACAGACAGTGACCCAAGCCGGAATCGAGCCTGGGACCCTGGAGCTGTGAAGCAATTGTGCTATCCACAATGCTACCGTGCTGCCCTGACATCAGACATCTTCTTACATCAGAATCTCTACAGTGCAGAAAGAGGCCATTCGGCCCATCTGCACCACCCACCCACTTCATCCGGCTTTCACTGGTGACCACCTTCATCACGTGTCCTGGAATTAAATCTCACCACCTGTTTTCTCCTTCGAGACCCTGCCAAGAACCTGGCCTCTTGCTAATGTGACTTCCTTCGCCTCAATGTCTATTGTCCGGGTTTTTTTTTTTAATGATCTGGTTTACGCCTCTGTGAAGCAAGTAAGTGACACCATGGACTGGGCGAGTCCCCTCGCGAGTCAGAAGGTTGAATTGGTTGGAGCCAAGCCCCTGCATTCCAGAGACTCCAGTCCACCCATGGTCAAGCATTGACACAGCACCCAGTGCCAGTCCGGAGGGAAGTGCCACGCTGCGGGAGATGTTGCCTCGCTGATGAGACTTTTAAGACCGAGGGCCCTGCCCGCCCGCTCGCTTCCTCTCACAGGTGAACGTTAAAAAGATACCACGGATAGAGGCGGCACGGCGGCACAGTGGTTAGCACTGCAGCCTCAGCGTCACGGACCCGGGTTCGATCTTGGCCCTGGGTCACTGTCCTTGCGGAGTTTGCATATTCTCCCCGTGTTTGCGTGGGTTTCACCCTCACAACCCAAAGATGTGCAGGGTAGGTGGATTGGCCACGCTAAATTGCCCCTTAATTGGAAAGAAGACCAAATTGGGTACTCTAAATTTAAAAAAACAAGGTAGCACGGACACTATACTGGAAGCGGAGCGCCCCCACGACCAGCATTTACCCCTCTGCCGAGACTGAGGCGGCCTGGTCATTTGTATCGTTGTTAATTATGGGATCTTGCTGTGCCCTCCGCTCAAGTTTTCCACAAGATTGACTATAAGGTTTAAACCCGGGAGAGAGAGATTTTTGTTAACCAGAGGGTTTTGGCGGGGTGGAGCAGTACAAAGGCTGGGAATCCTGCAGCGTGTACGGCACAGCACCTCCTGACTCCTTGTCCACCATCTATCTACAAGAGAAAAGTCAGGACTGTGATGGAATAATTTCCACTTGCCTTGCAGCTGTCTCTTTGGTCTGTGGATATGATTCTTGCTTGTGGGTTTTGATTGCATTTGAATGCGCGAGGTCCCGGGTTCCAATCGTGGGTGAGTCCTGCAAAACGCCAGCATTAGGTGTGAAATGAGGAGGGACGTAGATAGGAAGGAACCTTTCTCCTGAGTGGCGGGGGTCAATAATGGGGGGAGGGGGTGCATAGATTTTAAGCTAAGGGGCAGGAGATTTAGAGGGGATTTCAGGCAAATCATTTTCACCCAGACGGTGGTGCAAACTCACCGCCTGAAAGGTTAGTAGAGGCGGAAACCCTCACAACATTTAAAAATATATATTTTAATTGGTTTTCACATTTTACATAATATATTTTTAGCTTGAAAGTTGGGTTACAGGTGTCGAGTAACATTTTACAAAAGCAGTCAGGGTGCGGTTCTGGTTTATACAAGTGAGAAAGTTAAAAAGTCAACCAAAATACAAACAGACAGACTTCCGGTGGCTGCTATGGGGTGAGTGGTCACACATTTGGCAGCTCCCGCTCGAGGCGGCTTTTTCGGACCGATTCCCCGCTTGTAGGGTGAAGAAAGGTGTAGGGGTGACTGAAGAAAGTTAAACTCCACTGATGGGGCTGGTGGATGGATCCACGGACCAGAAATGGGCCAAAAGAAGGGAGCAGTTGGAGCAGAAAAATGTTCGTGCGCCACAGGTCAAGGTGCCGGAGGGTAAAGGGGCTGCCCTGCCTGCCCAGTGATCAACGGAGCAGCTGGTGGACTTCTTAAATGTGAAGTTCAGTAGGCAGAGGAAGGAAGTCCAGGAAGACCTAGCCAAGGTGGTGGAACCTTTAAATGTGGAAATTGACCATGTGGAACAGGGTCTGGAGTCCCAGGGCCAGGCTATTCGGAAAGTGGAGGAGATGGTGGGGGAACACAAGGAGCAGCTTGCTTCGTTGGCGGCCGAAATGGGAATGATGCAGGAGACCCAGAAGCGGTTCAAGGAGAAGATGGAGGACCTTCCAGAGACTAAAATCTAAGAATCGAGGGAGCTCATGTGTAGCCAAGGTGCTGGAGAGGTTGATGGGGGACGAGGGCTCTGACCGCCCCCTGGAGGTCGACCGAGCGCACAGGGCGCTAATGAAGCCGCAGGTGAATGAGCCACTGAGGATGATGGTGGTGCGTCTCCACCGATTCCGGGATAAGAAGATATTGAGATGGGTGAAGCCGACAAGGAGGTGCATCTGGGAAGGGAGCGAGATTTGGGTGTACCAGGATCTGGGCTCGTGGACCTGCCGAAAAGCAGAGCAGGGTTCAATCGGGTGAAGGCTGCCCTCCTTAAAAGGGGATGAAGTCCGGGATGTTGTACCTGGTCAGCCTCTGGATGATTTTCAACAGCTGAGAACATTATTTTGGGACACCAGAGGAGGAAATTGAGTTTTTATGAGGCAATGGACTGGCAGGAGAAGGAGGACATTGAACTGTGGAGGAGGTGTGAGGAGATGTTTGCTTTTCCTGTCTTTTTCGTTTGTTGGTTGTTGGAGAACTTCTCTACTTTGAGATGTTTTGTTGGGGTTGGAAACGGGATGTTTGGGGAGCATCAAAGTTGAGTGCACCTTTTTACTTGTTTCATTGTTTTTTGTGTTGTGGTAGTATGCGAGTGGGGGGGGAGGAGCGGAATAAGTGGGGGGGGGGGGGGGGATCGCAGGCTCAGGAGCCATGGGCAGGGGCTGCCAGGCTAGCTGGGTGAGCTAGTTAATGGGAGCACAGTGTGGGGGTGGCCAGGTGGTTAGTGCAGTAGAGGGGGATGGGGTTGTTGTTTTGTTCAGGGGTGAGGGGGGTGGGGGGCTGCTGACAAAGGTGTGGTTACTGTGGCACAGCAAGAAAAGGACTGTGGGCATCCGAGGGTGGGCCTGGGCCGGGGGCTGGCCCCAAAAGGGATATGGTTGATCGGCACGGGAGGGGGTGCGGGGTGCTCCTCGACCAGGTTGGTCACATAGAATGCGAGAGGGCTGAATGGGCTGGTCAAACGGTCGCATGTGTTTGCGCACTTGAAGGCGGACAAGGCCTTTTTTCAAGAAACACACCTGAAGATCGGGGATCAGACAAGGCTAAGGAAAGGGTGAGTCGGGCAAGTCTTTCATTCGGGGTTGGACATGAAAACAAGGGGGGGAGCGACGGTGTTGATAACAAACAGATGGTGTTTGAGGTGGGGAACATTGTGGCAGATTCAGGAGGGAGGTTCGTGACGATGAGTGGGAAGCTGGAGGAGTTGCCGGTGGTTTAGGTTAATGTTTATGCCCCAAACGTGGACAATGCGGTGTATGTGAGGTGGGTGCTGGGGAAGATCCCGGACCTGGACCAGTTGATTATGGGGGGGACTTTAACAGGATCATTGAACCAGGTTTGGACCGGTCGAGCCCAAGGTCGAGGAGGGTGTCGGTGGTGGTGAAGGAGCTGAAGGGGTACATGGAGCGCATGGGGGGTAGACATGTGGAGGTTTGGGAGGCCTCCGAGGACTAAAGAGATCTCATACTTCTCCCATGTGCACAGAGTGTGCTCTCGGATTGATTTTTTCATGGTGGGCAAGACACTGTTGGCAGTGGTCGTCGACTCGGGGTATTTGGCGATTGTGGTCTAGCGGATGAGGAGGTGTGTGGGCAGGTGAGTGCTGCCATCCGGGGGTATGCGAAACTGAACGATACAGATGAGGTCTCGGCCACCACGCTGTGGGAGGCGCTCATGGCAGCAGGTAGGAGGGAGTTCATATCGATCCGGGCCCATGGGGAGAAAGAGGAGCCAGCAGAGACGATAAGGCTGGTGGATGAGATTCTGCCGGGGGACTGGAGGTATTCGGAAGCCCCGGCGGCAAGTTTGTTGAAGGAGAGGCAGAAGCACCAGATGGAGTTCAGGCTGGTGTCCACGGGGAAGGTGGTGGGACAGTTACGGAGGGCCAGAGGGGCAGTGTACGAGTACGGGGAGAAGGCTAGTAGGATGCTGGCCCACCAACTTAAGAAGCAGTAGGCGGCGAGGGAGATTGGAAGGTGAAGGACGGAGGGGAAGAGTGGTACTGGACCCGGTGAAGGTGAACAGGGTATTTGAGGAGTTCTACAGCAGACTTTATGAATCAGAGACCCCAGCCAGGGAGGGGAGGGAATGCGGAGGTTCCTGGATGGGTTGGAGTTCCTCAGGGTGGAGGAGGAACAAGTGGAGGGGCTGGGGCCGCCATTGAGCTGGTAGAGGTGATGTAGGGCATGGGGCGATGCAGGCAGGGAAGGCCCTGGGCCCAGATGAGTTCCCTGTAGAATTTTATAAGATTTTATGAGGCAAGGGGGAACGCCCCCGACATTATCGCAGGTGTCAATATCCCTAATACTGGGCAGCACGGTTGCGCAGTGGATTAGTCCTGCTGCCTCAGGGCTCCGAGGTCCCAGGTTCGATCCCGGCTCTGGGTCACTGTCCGTGTGGAGTTTGCACATTCTCCCCGTGTTTGCATGGGTTTCGCCCCCACAACCCAAAGATGTGCAGGCTAGGTGGATTACCACGCTGATGCACTATCAATTACGATGAGACGAGAGTAGAATGCAATCAATGCTTTATTACACAGAGATGTGTGGCCTCCTACAGTAGCTTATGAAATGGCTGCTGTTCGGAGAGCACACACATTTATACTCCGCCTACTGGGCGGAGCCAGCAGACAGGGATCTACCCCCGTACCTGTAGTACAGGGGCCTTACCGTAATACCCATATACACAATATAATACAACAGTAGTGATTACCACACACGCTAAATTGCCCCCTTAATTGGAAAAAATGAATTGGGTACTCTAAAAAAAATGTTTTAAATATCCCTAATACTGAAGAAGGATAAAGATCTGGAGGAGTGTGGGTCATATCGCCCGATATCGTTGTTAAATGTGGACGCTAAGTTGCTGGCAAAGATCCTGGCCTCACGTATCGAGGATTGTGTGCGGGGGTGATAGGGGAAGACCAGACGGGGTTTGTAAAGGGGAGGCAATTGTCGGCGAATGAGATTATTAAACGTGATAATGATGCCCCCGGAGGGACAAGATGTAGAGGAGCAATGCCAATGGACGCAGAGAAGGCTTTTGATCGGGTGGAGTCGGAGTATCTGTGGGATGTGTTGGGACGGTTTGGGTTCGGGCGGGGTTCGGCTGCACGGTAGCACAAGTGGATAGCACTGTGGCTTCTCCGCTCCAGGGTCCCAGGTCCGATTCCCTGCTGGGTCACTGTCTGTGCGGAGTCTGCACGTTCTCCCCCTGTCTGCGTAGGTTTCCTCCGGGTGCTCCGGTTTCATCCCACAGTTCAAAGACGTGCAGGTTAGGTGGATTGGCCGTGATAAATTGCCCTTAGTGACCAAAAAAAAGGTTATGAGGGGTTCTTGGGTTATGGGAATAGGGTGGAAATGAGGGCTTAAGTGGGTCGGTGCAGACCCGATGGGCCGAATGGCCTTCTGCACTGTATGTTCTGTGCATAGGGTGCCGGTAGCGAGCGTGCGGATGAATTGGGTGAGCTTGGGATACTTTGGGCTACACTGTGGGACAAGGAAGGGGTGTCCACTCTCCCCGTTGCTTTTTGCCTTGCCAATAGAGCCATTGGCAATGACGCTTAGAGCATCGAGGAGTTGGAGAGGGATTGTGCATGGTGGAGGGGGGGTGGGGGGGGGGGGGGTGCGGGGTGTTGAGCACAGGGTTTCTTTCTATGCGGACGACCTGCTGCAATATATTTCGGACCCACTGCGAGGTATTGGGGGAAACGTCAGTATTCTGGAGGAAATTGGCCGGTTTTCCGGATATAAGCTAAACATGGGGAAGAGTGAGGTGTTCCCGATGGATGGCAGGGGGAAGGGGAGGAGATTGGGAGAGCTGCCGTTCAAGGTGATGGGGGCGAGCTTCAGATACTTGGGCATCCAGGTGGTGCGGGGATGGGAGCAGCTGCATAAGTTGAATCTGGCTCAGTTGGTGGAACAGATGAAGGGGGATTTTAAGAGATCGGCTGTGTTGCCACTGTCGCTGGCGGGGCGTGTGCAGAAAATGTCGGTACTGTCAAGTCTCCTATTAGTCTTTCAGAACCTCCCGATCCTTGTCCCAAAATCATTCTTTAAGAAAATCAATACTTTGTTCTCGGGGTTTGTATGGGCGGAGAAAACCCCACGGGGTAAGAAGGTGCTGTTGGAACACGGGTAAGGGGGGTGCAGGTTGGCCTTGCCAAACATCATGATTTAAAAAAAAAAAAATTTAGTGTACCTAATTAATTTTTTCCAATTAAGGGGTAATTTAGCGTGTCCAATCCACCTACCCTGCACATCTTTGGGTTGTGGGGGCGAAATCCACACAAAGACGGGGAGAATGTGCAAACTCCACACGGAAAGTGACTCAGAGCCGGGATCGAACCTGGGACCTCAGCGCCGTGAGGCTACAGTGCTACCACTGCGCCACCGTGCTGCCCCCAAACGTAATGAATTATTACTGGGCAGCAAATATCACTATGGTGAGAAAGTGGGTAGTGGGCGAGAGGTCGTCATGGGGGCAGATGGAGGCGACCTCTTGCAGGGGTATGAGTTTAGGGGCATTGTGGGCGGCGCCTCTGCCGTTCTCGCCGGTCAAGTACTCCACGAACCCCGTGGTGGTGACAGCCCTGTGGGTGTGGGGACAGTGGCGGCAGCATCTGAGGTTGGAAGGTGCCTCGGTGTGGGCACTGACTTGCGACAACCACAGGTTTGCACCGGGAGGGGGTTGAATATGTGTTTCCGGGGGTCGCAACGGGCAGGGATCGAGCGGTTTGGAGATCTGTTTGTGGAGGGCAATTTGCACGTTTACAGGACCTGGAGGAGGAATATGAGCTACCCAGCGGGAACGGGTTTAGATACTTACAGGTCCGGGGCTTTGTGAGGAGGCAGGTGCTGTCCTTTCCCGGATTGCGGCCCTCGGGGTTGCAGGATAAGGTGCTGTCGAAGGAGGTGGTAGGAGAGGGGGAAGGAATCCGAGGTTTATAAGGCGCTGTTGGACTAGGAGGGTTCCTCGATAGGAGATGTTAAGCGGAAATGGGAGGAGGAACAGAGGGAGGAAATGGAGGCCGGGTTGTAGGAAGAGGCCCTGAGGAGGTTGAATGCGTCCTCTTGGACGAGGCTCAGCCTTATCCAGTTTAAGGTAGTTCATCAAGCACACATGATGGCGGCTAGGAGAGGAGGTTTTTTGAGGACAGGTGTGGGCAGTGCGCGGGGAGGCTCTCAAACCCTGCTCACATGTTTAGGCTTGTCCGAAACTGAAGGGGGTGTGGCAGGGTTCGCAGATGTAATGTCCGAGGTGTTGAGGGTGAAGGTGGTCCCGAATACAGAAGTGGCGATATTTGGAGTGTCGGAAGACCCGGGAGTCCAGGGGGCAAGAGAGGCCGATGTCCTGACCTTTGTCTCTCTGGTAGCCCGGAGATGGATTTTGCTGGACTGGAGAGACTCAGAGACACCAAAACGGGGGGTGTGGGTGAGCGACTTCCCGGAGTTCCTACGGCTGGAGAAAATCAAGTTTGTCTTAAGAGGGTAGGTTGGTGGGTTTGCCCGGTGGTGGAAGCCATTCATCGACTTCTTCAAGGAGAATTGAGGTGTTTTTGGGGGGGGGAGTCGAAAGGGGTTAAAATGGCGAAGCCAAGACGGGAGGAGGGGAATGGCTGGGGGCTTGGGGTGTTGATTAGCTAGTTAATTATTTATTATGATGTTGTTGTTTGTTCTTGCTCTTGTTTTTGTTTGTATTTACTGTTTATTCAAATGCTTCAATAAAAATATTTTAAAAATAAAATACAAACAGACGAGGCTCGCTATACATATTTACAATTGCCTGCTTGGTCTACCATTGGTGGCTACGGGCCTTATTTGGCTGGTCTGTCTGCCATTGTCTGCCTGTTGCCGGCTCCGGCTTGTGCTTCTCCACTTGTTGCTACTTTCTCTGCTCCTCCCTCTTTTTGTCCTTGGAGCTATCCCACTGCAGCTGTGCCCCTTGTGTTTCGCAATCTTCTTGTGGGCTTCTACCCCTTCCCCATCCCCCCCCCCCCATTCCTCTTCCTTTGCTATCTGTGGTTTGTCTATGCCCCCACCCCTCTTCTATTGGCTGTTGGCTACAAACAGGTCCTGGAACAAGTTGGTAAATGGCTTTTAGGACTTGTGGAAGCCCTCTTCCGACCCCCGGATGGCGAATTTGATTTTCTCCAGTTGGAGAAAGTCCGACTGGTCGGCCAGCCAGTCCGCAGCTTTAGGTGGTGCTGCTAATCGCCAGCCGAGCAGGATTCTTCGGCGGGCGATTAGGGAGGCAAAGGCAAGTGCGTCGGGCCCCCTCCCCTTGAAGAGTTCTGGCTGCTCTGACACCTTGAAGATTACCACCCGCGGGCAGGGCTCCACCTTCACCCCGGCAACCTTGGATATTGCCTCAAAGAAGGCTGACCAGAACCCGGGCCTCCTCAGCACCGTTCACATTTGTCCTCCACCTCCAAGAAGAACCTGTTCATTCGGGTTCTAGTTAGGTGTGCTCTGTGCACCACTTTCAGCTGCATTAGGCTTAGCCTTGCGCATGTGGAAGTAGACTTTGCCCTGTTCAGTGCTTCGCTCCACAGCCCCCACACTATTTCTATCTCTAGTTCTTCCTCCCATTTTTCCCATGTCTCGTCCAGCGGAGAACGTGCCTCTTCTAACAGCCGCCCATTGCGGTCCCCGCAATTACCCCTTCTTAAGTCGCCCACGTCCAACAGCTCCCACCCAGGCATTGCCTTCTTCCAGACCCTTCCATCAGGCAGAAGGTACAGAAGTCTGAAGCACATCCTGCACATCCAGACATAGGAACAGCTTCTTCCCCACAGCTACAAGACTCCTCAACGACTCCCCCTCGTACTGATCTGTTCCCTGTAAGAACACTATTCACGATGCTCTATGCTGCTCTTCCTCATGTATTTGCTTCGTTTGGCCCGTGGTTCCGCACTGTAACCAATCACTGTTTGTCGATGTACCATTTGTCAATGTTCTCTGTTGATTATTCTTTTGTCTACTATGTACATACTGTGTATTGGATTGGATTTGTTTATTGTCACGTGTACCGAGGAACAGTGAAAAGTATTTTTCTGCGAGCAGCTGAACAGGTCATTAAGTACATGAGAAGAAAAGGGAAGAAAATAAAATACATAATAGGGCAACACAGCATATACAATGTAACTACATAAGCACTGGCATCGGATGAAGCGTACAGGGGTGTAGTGTTAATGAGGTCAGTCCATAAGAGGGTCATTTAGGAGTCTGGTGACAGTGGGGAAGAAGCTGTTTTTGAGTCTGTTCGTGCGTGTTCTCAGACTTCTGTATCTCCTGCCCGATGGAAGAAGTTGGAAGAGTGAGTAAGCTGGGTGGGAGGGATCTTTGATTATGCTGCCCGCTTTCCCCAGGCAGCGGGAGGTGTAGATGGAGTCAATGGATGGGAGGCAGGTTTGTGTGATGGACTGGGCGGTGTTCACGACTCTCTGAAGTTTCTTGCGGTCCTGGGCCGAGCAGTTGCCATACCAGGCTGTGATGCAGCCAGATAGGATGCTTTCTATGGTGCATCTGTAAAAGTTGGTAAGAGTCAATGTGGACATGCCGAATTTCTTTAGTTTCCTGAGGAAGTATAGGCGCTGTTGTGCTTTCTTGGTGGTAGCATCGACGTGGGTGGACCAGGACAGATTTTTGGAGATGTGCACCCCTAGGAATTTGAAACTGCCAACCATCTCCACCTCGACCCCTTTGATGCTGACAGGGGTGTGTACAGTACTTTGCTTCCTGAAGTCAATTACCAGCTCTTTAGTTTTGCTGGCATTGAGGGCGAGATTGTTGTCACTACACCACTCCACTAGGTTCTCTATCTCCCTCCTGTATTCGGACTCATCGTTATTCAAGATCCGGCCCACTATGGTCGTATCGTCAGCAAACTTGTAGATGGAGTTGGAACCAAGTTTTGCCACGCAGTCGTGTGTGTACAGGGAGTAGAGTAGGGGGCTAAGTACGCAGCCTTGCGGGGCGCCGGTGTTGAGGACTATTGTGGAGGAGGTGTTGTTGTTCCCTCGGTCGCAGAAAAATACTTTTCACTGTATTTCGGTACATGTGACAATATGTCAAAATCAAATCAAATCAAAATCCTCTATCATTTTTCTTTTTTTATTTAGAGTATCCAATTTTTTTTTTCCAATTAAGGGGCAATTTAGCGTGGCCAGTCCACCTAACCTGCACATCTTTGGGTTGTGGGAGTGAGACCCACGCAGATTCAGGGAGAATATGCAAACTCCACACGGACAGTGACCTGAGGCCGATTTCGCACCCGGGTCCTCATCTCCTCTGTAATAGTACTCAATACCGGGGCCCCACAAGGCTGCGTACTTAGCCCTCTACTATACTACCTGTACACACACGACTGCGTGCCAAAATTTGGTTCAAACTCCATCGACAAGTTTGCTGATGATACAACCATAGTGGACCATAGAGTCGTGAACACAGCCCAGTTCATCACACGAACCTACCTCCCATCCATTGACTCCATCTACGCCTTCAGCTGCCTGGGGAAAGCGGGCAGCATAATCAAAGACCCCTCCCACCCGGCCTACTCACTATTCTAACTACTCCCATCGGGCAGGAGGTACAAAAGTCTGAGAACACGCACGAACAGACTCAAAAACAGCTTCTTCCCCGCTGTTACCAGACTCCTAAACGACCCTCTTATGGACTGACCTGATTAACACTACACCCTGTATGCTTCATCCGTTGCTGGTGTTATCTAGTTACATTGTGAACTTTATATATTTTTTAAAATTTCCTTCTCTTTTCATGTACTTCATGATCTGTTGAGCTGCTCGCAAAAAAATATTTTTCACTGTACCTTGGTACATGTGACAATAAACAAAATCCAATCCAACTGCTGTCTACGACTCTGTGGATCTGGTTTCGATCCCGGCCCTGGGTCGCTGTCCATGTGGAGTTTGCACATTCTCCCCGTGTTTGCGTGGGTTTCCCCCACAACCCAAAGATGTGCAGGTTAGGTGGATTGGCCACGCTAAATTGCTCCTTAATGGGAAATAAATAATTGGGAACTCTAAATTCATTGAAAAAAATAAAAAAATTAAGGCATTTATATATACATGAAAATCAAACATAACCAAAAAGTTAACAAACAGGAAATCACATGACAAATAAATAACAAACACCCCCGTGCCCCACCCTCCCTGCCGTTACCCTCCACCCACTCTGCCTCTTTTTAAATTAATTTAGAGTACCCAATTCATTTTTTCCAATTAAGGGGCTCAGCGTGGCCAATCCACCTACCCTGCACATCTTTGGGTTGTGGGGGCGAAACCCACGCAGACACGGGGAGAATGTGCAAACTCCACACGGACAGTGACCCAGAGCCGGGATCAAACCTGGTACCTGGGCGCCGTGAGGCAGCTGTTCTAATCACTGCACCACCGTGCTGCCCTCTGCATTCTTTTTTAACCCCCCCCACCAGTCGATAAACGGTTTCCATTTCCTCCACTGAACTTGATTTTTTCCAACCGATGGAATTCTGCGAGGTCGCTCACCCACGCCCCCAGCTTCGGCACCCCCGAGTCCTACCATTCCAACAGGATCCGTCTCCAGGCTACACCGGGGAGACAAATGCCAAGACGTCGGCCTCTCTCGCCCATGGATTCCCGGGTCTTCCGATACTCCAAAAATCGCCACTTCTGGACTTGGGACCACCTTCACCATCAGCACCTCAGACATCTGGGGCGGGATTCTCCGAAATCGGCGCGATGTCCGCCAACCAGCGCCAAAAACGACGCGAATCAGTCCGGCATCGCGCTGCCCCAAAGGTGCGGAATTCTCCGCATCTTGAGGGGCTGAGCCCTCACCTTGAGGGGCTAGGCCCGCGGCGGATTGATTTCCGCCCCGCCAGCTGGCGGGAAAGGCCTTTGGTGCCCCGCCAGCTGGCACGGAAATGACTTTGCCGTGCGACGCATGCGCGGGAGTGTCAGCGGGCACTCACGGCATTCCCGCGCATGTGCAGTGGAGGGGGTCTCTTCCACCCCCGCCATAGTGGAGACCATGGCGAAGGCGGAAGGAAAAGAGCGCCCCCACGGCACAGGCCCGCCCGCGGATCGGTGGGCCCCGATCGCGGGCCAAGCCATCGTGGAGGCACCCCCCCGGGGGCAGATTGCCCCGCGCCCCCCCCAGGTCCCTGGAGCCCGCCCGCGCCGCCTTGTCCCGCCGGTAAGAGAGGTGGTTTGATTCTCGCCGACGGGACAGGCATTCCAGCAGTGGGACTTTGGCCCATCACGGGCCGGAGAATCGCCGGGGGTGGCCCGCCAACCGGCGCTGCGAGATTCCCACCCCCGCCGAATATCCGGTGTCGGAGAATTCGGGAACCAGCGGGGGCGGGATTCACGCCAGCCCCCGGCGATTCTCCGACCGGGCGGGGGGGGGGGGGTCGGAGAAACCCGCCCCTGGTCAGCAAAACCTGCCAAAATCCCTCCAGTTTCAGGCATGTATAAAACATGCGGACGTGGTTTGTGGCTGCCCCCGCGCACCATTCACACCTATCCTCCACCCCCTCAAAAAAAACTGCTCATTCTGGCCACCATCATATGTGCCCTGTGGACTACTTTAAATTGAATGAGGCTAAGCCTAGCGCACGAAGAGGATGCATTCACCCTCCTCAGAGCCTCCTCCCACACCTCAGCCTCCATTTCCCTCTCCAGCTCTTCCTACCACTTAACGTCTTCTATCGGCCAGTCCATTAATTCCTTGAAAACCTCTGACACCCTGCCCCCAACAACCCCTGCTTTGACACCACCTTGTCCTTCAACCCCAGGGGCAGCAGGTCAGAAAAGGACGGCACCTGCTTCCTCACATAATCCCGTATTCCTCACATTCCTGCTGGGCAGCTCATACTCCTCTACCAATCTCCCCAAGCTCGGGAAGCTGCCCCATCACAAATAGGTTTTCAAACCGCTCAATCTCCACCCGCCCCGGAACCCCGCATCTCTCCCCCCCCCCCCCACCGAAGCTCTGTATCTTTTTTCTGGCAAAGTCTCGAACCTGCATGTATCTAAATATTTCCCCTTGCTCCAGCCCATACTTCGCTCCCAGCTCCTTCGATCCCGCAAAGCGACCCCCAAGAAACAAATCTTTTAGTGTCGTAATTCCTTTCTCCTCCCATCTCCGAAAATTTCCATCCCACTTCCCTGGTTTAAATCTATGGTTCCCCCGAATCGGCATTTCCCTTGACTCTGCCCCCAACCCGAAGTCCTGTCGAAACTGCCTCCAAATTCTTAACGACGCTATTACTACCGGACTCCCTGAGTATCTCCCTGGGGCCGTCGAGAGTGGCGCTGTCGCTAGCGCCTTCAATCCCGACCCCCTACCCAAACTCTCCTCCATTCTGACCCACTGGGAGTCAATCCCTCTGACCCAGCTCCACACCTTCTCCACATTCGCCGCCCAGTAATAATACATTAGGTAACTTCCGGTTGCGACGATGCTCAGCTAAGCCGCACGTTTCGGCGGCTCCAGCTCCGACGGACTTTCGGGCTCTTTTTGAGAGCCCCAGCGGGAATTTTGTTTTGACAAAACCCGGTGTGGGGTGAAGAAATAAGGAGTCCCCTCCCCCCCCCCCCCCCCAGTGTGCAGGAAAAAGATCGGTGGCGGTGGCCAGATCACGAAGGATCCTCGAGGGCAGCGGCAGAGAAAAGAAGGAAGCAAGATGGCGTCGGAGGGAGGCCGGGCGACATGGGGACCGGATCAGGATGAATTCCTCAGAAGGTGTGTGGAGGAGTTAAAAAAGGAGGTGCTGGCCCCGATGTTGCTGGCAATCGATGGGCTCACAGAAACACAAAAGGCCCAGGCGATAGAGCTCCGTGTGGTGAAGGAGAAGGTAACTGAAAACGAGGATGAGATCCTGGGCCTAGCGGTCAAAATGGAGACGCACGAGGCGCTACATAAGAAGTGCATCGAAAGAATTGAAGTCCTGGAAAATAGATCAAGGAGAAAGAACCTCCGGATCCTGGGTCTCCCCGAGGGAGTGGAGGGAGCTGACGGCGGGGCTTATGTGAGCACGATGCTACATTCGCTAATGGGAGCTGAGGCCCCCTCGGGCTCCTTGAAGGTGGAAGGGGCTCACCGGGTCCCTGCGAGGAGACCAAAGGCTGGAGAACCACCAAGGGCGATGGTCGTGAGATTTCACCGCTTCAATGACAGAGAGGTTGTTTTGAGCTGGGCCAAGAAGGTACGGAGTAGCAGATGGGAGAATGCGGTGATACGAGTGTATCAGGACTGGAGTGCGGAGGTGGCGAGAAGGAGGGCGAGTTTCAATCGAGCCAAGGAGGTGCTGCATAAGAAGAAAGCAAATTTCGGGATGCTGCAGCCGGCGCGATTATGGGTCACGTACCACGATAGACACTAATATTTTGAAACGTCGGAAGAAGCATGGACCTTCATCCAAAAAGAGAAACTGGACCAGAACTGAGGGACTGATGTTGGGGGGGAAACGACAATGTTGATGTATAGAAATGTAAATTGGGGAAAGGGAAGTTCACTGTATCGGGACGGTCTTTGACGGTGGGGACACTGAGAAATGTGGGCGCCGGTGGGGAAAAAAGGGACATAGGTGGGGGATGGGGAATGGGAACGGGGCTGTAGGGGGAGCTGCGCCATAGGGGGCGGGACGGTTCTAGGAAAGCGTGGGTCTTTTCCCGCGCGAGAGAGATGATGGTGGGAAGACAGGCGCAAGGAGGATGGGAGTTCCACACACGGTGGGGTCAAGGAGAGAGCGGGAGAAGCCGGGGTCAGTTGAAGTCAGCTGACTTTCGGAAGCAATATGGGGGGAGTAACCATGCCAGGGGGGGGATAACTGGGTTGCTGCTGCTGGGATCGAAAGGGAGCTGGTAAGAGAAGAGGTGGTCGGGGCGGGAATGCACCGCCTGGGGAACTGGTGGGTGCGCGGGACCGGGATGTGGGACTGGCCCAGAGTGGGTGATGGCTAGTCGACAGGGGAGGGGGGGCGGGCAGCCCCCCAGTCCGGCTGATCACGTGGAACCTGAGAGTCCTAAATGGGCCGATTAAGAGGGCCTGAGTGTTCGCGCACTTAAAAGGACTGAAGGCAGACGTGGCCATGCTTCAGGAGACGCATCTGAAGGTGGCGGACCAGGTTAGGTTAAGGAAAGGATGGGTGGGACAGGTGTTCCACTCAGGGCTGGACGCAAAGAATAGAGGGGTGGCTATATTGGTGGGGAAACGGGTGTCGTTCGAGGCTAGGAACATTGTAGCGGACAGCGGGGGCACATATGTGATGGTGAGTGGCAGACTGCAGGGAATTCAGGTCGTGCTGGTAAATGTATATGCCCCGAACTTGGACGATGCGGGATTTATGAAGCGGATGCTGGGATGTATCTCGGACCTGGAGGTAGGAAACTTGGTAATGGGGGGGATTTCAATACCGTGCTGGACCCAGGGTTAGATAGATCTAGATCCAGGACCTGAAGAAGGCCGGCAGCGGCCAAGGTGCTTAGGGGGTTTATGGACCAAATGGGGGGAGTGGATCCGTGGAGATTTGCTAGGCCGCTGGCCAGAGTTCTCCTTTTTCTCCCATGTCCATAAGGTATACTCCCGGATAGATTTCTTTGTTTTGGGTAGGTCACTGATTTCGAGGGTGGAAGGAACGGAGTACTCGGCCATAGCTGTTTCAGACCATGCCCCGCACTGGGTGGATCTGGAACTAGGAGAGGAGAGGGAACAGCGCCCACTCTGGCGACTGGATGTGGGATTATTGGCGGATGAGGGAGTCTGTGGAAGGGTGCGGGGATATATCGAAAGGTACCTGGAGGCCAATGATGATGGGGAGGTCCAAGTGGGGGTAGTATGGGAAGCGCTGAAGGCGGTGGTCAGGGGAGAGTTGATCACCATCAGGGCTTACAAGGGGAAAACAGAGGCCAAAGAGAGGGAGAGATTACTGGGGGAGATATTGAGTATGGATAAAAGATATATGGAGGCGCCGGACGAAGGACAATATAGGGAGAGGCGAAGACTCCAGACGGAGTTTGGCCTGCTGACCACAGGGAAGGCAGAGGCACAGTGGAGGAAGGCACAAGGGATGAGATACGAATATGGGGAAAAGGCGAGTCGGCTGGTGGCCCACCAGCTTCGTAAGAGGATAGCGGCGAGGGAGATAGGGGGAGTTAGGGATGAAACGGGAACTACGGTGCAGAGTGCAGGGAAGGTAAATGAGGTGTTTAAGACCTTTTATGAGAGGTTATATAGGTCCCAACCCCCGGAGGGAAAAGAGGGGATTCAGCAGTTTCTGGACCAACTAAGGTTCCCGAAGGTGGAGGAGCAGGAGGTGGCAGGCCTGGGGTCGCCAATTGAGGTGGACGAGGTGACTAAAGGGCTGGGGAACATGCAGGCAGGGAAGGCCCCGGGACAAGACGGGTTCCCGGTGGAATTTTATCCGAAATATGTGGACTTGCTGGCCCCGCTGCTGGCAAAAACCTTTAACGAGGCCAGAGAAGGGGGGACTCTACCCCCGACAATGTCGGAGGCGACGATATCACTAATCCTGAAGCAAGATAAAGATCCGCTGCAATGCGGGTCTTATAGGCCTATCTCGCTCCTGAATGTGGACGCCAAGTTGCTGGCAAAAGTGCTGACAACGAGGATAGAGGATTGTGTCCCTGGGGTGGTGCACGAAGACCAGACAGGGTTTGTAAAGGGGAGACAATTGAATGTCAACGTGCGACGGCTATTAGGGGTGACAATGATGCCCCCAGCAGAGGGGGAGGCAGAGATAGTGGCAGCAATGGATGCAGAAAAGGCATTTGATAGGGTAGAGTGGGAGTATCTATGGGAGGTGCTGAGGAGGTTTGGGTTCGGGGAGGGGTTTGTCAGCTGGGTTAAACTCCTCTATGGGGCCCCAGTGGCAAGTGTAGTCACAAATCGGCAAAGATCGGAGTATTTTCGGTTACATAGGGGAACAAGACAGGGATGCCCGCTGTCCCCACTACTGTTCGCGTTGGCAATTGAACCATTGGCCATAGCGCTGAGAGACTCCAGGAAATGGAGAGGGGTGGTTAGAGGGGGAGAGGAACACCGAGTGTCACTCTACGCAGATGACCTACTGTTGTATGTGGCGGATCTAGTGGGGGGGATGACAGAGGTTATGCAGATATTGAGGGAGTTCGGGATCTCGGCTTAACATGGGAAAGAGTGAGCTTTTCGTAATACACCCTGGGGACCAGAGTAGAGGGATAGATGGCCTGCCGCTAAGGAGGGCGGAAAGAAACTTCCGATATTTGGGGATTCAGATAGCCAGGAGCTGGGGAACTTTACACAAACTCAATCTGACTCGGCTGGTGGAGCAGATGGAAGAGGATTTCAAAAGGTGGGATATGCTGTCGCTCTCACTGGCGGGCAGAGTGCAGGCGGTCAAGATGATGGTCCACCCGAGGTTTCTATTTGTGTTTCAATGTCTCCCCATCTTGATCACTAAGGCCTTTTTTAAGAAAATAGATAGGAGCATTATGAGCTTCGTGTGGGCAGGGAAGGCCCCGAGGGTAAGGAGGGGGTTCCTGCAATGTAGCAGGGACAGAGGGGGACTGGCGTTGCCGAATTTAGGCAACTATTACTGGGCCGCCAATGTGGCGATGATCCGCAAGTGGATGATAGAGGGAGAGGGGGAGGTATGGAAGAGGCTGGAGATGGCGTCCTGTAAAGGAACGAGCTTAAAAGCGCTGGTGACGGCGCCGCTACCGCTCTCCCCGAAAAGGTTTACCACGAACCCAGTGGTGGCGGCAACATTAAGTATCTGGGGGCAATGGAGGTGACATAGGGGTGTGACGGGTGCCTCGGTGTGGTCCCCGATCAGGAATAACCATAGGTTTGCCCCAGGAAGGTTGGACGGAGGGTTCCAGAGCTGGCATCGGGCAGGAATTAGGAGAGTGGGAGACTTATTTATAGATGGGACGTTTGCGAGCCTGGGAGCGCTCGAGGAAAAGTATGCGCTGCCTCCGGGGAATATCTTTAGGTATATGCAGGTGAGGGCATTCACGAGACAACAGGTGAGGGAATTTCCGCTGCTCCCGACACAGGGGATCCAGGATAGAGTGATTTCGGGGGGGTGGGTCGGGGAGGGCAAAGTGTCCGAAATATACCGGGAGATGAGAGAAGAGGGGGAGGAGCTGGTAGAAGAGCTGAAAGGAAAATGGGAAGAAGAGCTCGGGGAGGAGATTGAGGAGGGTTTGTGGATTGATGCCCTAAGTAGGGTAAATTCCTCTTCCTCGTGTGCCAGGCTTAGCCTGGTCCAATTTAAGGTTCTACATAGAGCACACATAACGGGAGCGAGGTTGAGCAGGTTCTTCGGAGTGGAGGACAGGTGCGGGAGGTGCGGGGGAAGCCCGGCGAACCACACACATGTTCTGGTCGTGTCCGGCACTGGATGAGCACTGGAGGGGAGTGGCAAGAGTGATCTCGAAGGTGGTGAAGGTCCGGGTCAAGCCAGGCTGGGGGTTAGCTATATTTGGGGTAGCGGATGAGCCGGGAGTGCAGGAGGCGAAAGAGGCCGATATTCTGGCCTTTGCGTCCCTGGTAGCCCGGCGAAGGATCTTACTTATGTGGAAGGAAGCGAAACCCCCCGGCGTGGAGACCTGGATAAACGATATGGCAGGGTTCATAAAACTGGAACGGATGAAGTTTGCGTTGAGAGGATCTGCTCAGGGGTTCTCCAGGCGGTGGCAACCGTTCCTCGACTATCTAGCGGAACGTTAGGGGAAAATAGATCGTCAGCAGCAGCAGCCCGGGGGGGGGGGGGGCCTGTTTTGTTCTAGTTGGGGGGGGGGGGGGGAGGAGCACCATTTCTTGTTTCTTTGTTAGTTCACTACTTTATTTAAACAATGTTATCTATTAGTTATTGTGTTACCGTTTTTGTTGATTTGTAAGGGGGAAAAATTGTGTTTGAAAACTTTAATAAAATATATATTTTTTAAAAATAATACATCAGGTTCAGAAGGCCCAAACGCCTGCCTTCCCTCCCCATATGAACGAGGTAATCATCCCTTCAATCTCTCTAAAAAATGCTTTGGGCAGAAAAATCGGCAGGCATTGGAAAATAAACAGGAATCGCGGCAGCACATTCATTTTAACCACCTGTACCTGACCCGCAAGTGACAGAGGGAGACCATCCCACCTTGCCAGAATGGCTTTCACTCTCCACCAAACATGAAATGTTGTACCTACGGAGCCCCCCCCCCCCCGACAATCCCGAGCAACCTGCACCCCCAGGTATCTAAAGTGGGTCCCTGCCTTATGGAATGGCAGCCCCCCACCCCTTCCCCTACCCCTGGCTGAGACACCACAAAATATTCACTTGTCTATATTTAATTTGTACCCCGAGAAAGACACAAATACTCGAAGCAGCTCCAGTATTCCCCCTGTTGACACACTCGGTTCCGACACGTATAATAACAAGTCATCGGCATATAAGGACACCCTATGCTCTATCCCCCCCCCCCCCCCCCCCCCCCCCCCCCCGCACTATTCCTTTCCATACCCCCGAACCTCTTAATGCGATGGCCAACGGCTTAATCGCGAGTGCAAACAGCAGGGGGGACATAGGACATCCCTGCCTAGTTCCACGGTGGAGAGGAAGGTATTCTGAGCTGATGTTATTTGTGCGGACACTGGCCCTCAGCTCCTTATATAGTAGCTTTATCCAGTCCACAAATCTGGGACCAATCCCAAACCGCTCCAGAACTGCCATCAAGTACCCCCATTCTACCTGGTCAAACGCTTTCTCGGCGATCAATGCCACAACCACCTCTGTTTCCTTCCCCTCTGCCGGTACCATAACCAGGTTCAATACCCTCCTAATGTTCGAAAAGAGCTGCCTCCCTCGCACAAACCCCATCTGATCTTCACCTATCACCTTCGGGAGGCAGCCAAATTCAATTTATGTAGCTGTTCCCTCCCCCCCTGGATGCCCAGATACCTGAAACCCGCCCCCACTACCTTAAACGGCAGCTAGCCCACCCTCCTCTCCTGCCTGCATCGCCCCCATACCCTCCATCACCTCCATCAGTCCAATGGATGCTCCGAACCGCTCTGCCAGGTTCTCCTTCACCTTGGGGAACTCCAACCCACCCAGGAATCGTCGCATTACTTTCCCCCCCCCTCCCCCGGCGGAGGCACCGATTTATAAATCCTCCTGTAAATCTCCTCAAATACCTTGTTCACCCCCGCCGGGTCCAGTATCACTCTACCCCTCCCATCCTTCACCCTTCCAATCTCCCTCATCGCCTCCTGCTTCCTGAGTTGGTGAGCCAGCTTCCTACTAGCCTTCTCCCCGTACCCGTACACTGCCCTTCTGGCCCTCCACAATTGCCCTACTGCCTTCCCCGTGGACACCAGCCCGAACTTTATCTGGAGCTTCTGCCTCTCCTTCAACAAACCTGCCTCCGGGATCTCCGCATACCTCCTGTCCACCCGCAGAATCCCGTCCACCAACCTTGCCATCCCTGCTCGCTCCTCCTTATCCCTATGCGTCCGGATCGAGATGAACTCCCCCCTACCCACTGCCTTTAGTGCCTCCCAAGCGTGGTGATGGAGACCTCACTAGCATTTAGTTCCACATTCCCCCGGAAGGCGGCCCTCATACGCTCACACACCTCCTCATCCGCTAACCTCCACTGCGGGTACCAGTCAATGACCGTGTGAAAGTTCGCCCCCCCGCACCAGAATCAACCGGTCCAGGTCCGGGGTCTTCCCCAGCACCCGCCTAATAAACTCCACATCGTCCCAGTTTGGGGCATATACATTAACCAAAACCACTGGCATCCCCTCCAGCTTCCCACTCACCATCACAAATCTCCCCCCCAGAATCTTCCACTATATTTCCCACCTCAAATGCCACCCATTTATTTACCAGCACCGCCATTCCCCCCCCCCCCTCCGTCTTCATGTCTAATCCCAAATGGAAGACTTGCCCTACCCACCCTTTCCTCAGCCTTGTCTGATCCCTGATCTTCAAGTGTGTTTCTTGTGAAAAGGCCACGCCTGCCTTCAAACTCCTCAGGTGCGTGAAAGCACGCGACCATTTAACTGGCCCGATCAGCCCCCCCCACATTCCATGTGACCAGCTGTGATGGAGGGCACCCCCCCCCCCCTGTCGATCAATCAGATTCCTTCTTTGGGTCAGCCCCCAACCCATGCCACGCGACCCTCCAGGCCCACCCTCAGATGTTCACCATCACCACTCCCTGTCATGCTATGCCACAACACCACCTTTGTCAGCAACTGCCCCCACCCCCCTTCCCCTAAACAAAACAACAACCCTATCACCTTCGGCTACACGAGCCACCTGACCAGTCCTCACTGCGCTCCCATTAACTAGCCCGTCCAGCTAGCCTGGAAGCCCAAGGTGCCTGAGCCTCCTACCACCCCCTCACCCCCCCTCTCACACACCTCACAAACAATGGAACAAGAAAAAAGATGCATTCACCCTCAACGCAACAAAGCATCTCGAAGGAGAAAACTTCTCCAACAATCAACAAATGAAACAAGATACAAGAAAAAATGGACAGAAAAAGTGCCCATCTCCTCCACAGTTCAATGTCCTCCTTCTCCTGCTAGTCCATTGTCTCTTAAAAATACCATCGCCGGACTTCCGGATGCAACCATGAAGTGAGCGGTCACTCACATTTGGCATTTCCCGCTCATGGTGGTCTTTTTGTGGGCTTTACGCAGGATTATTGCAGGAATTTTGTAGAGGAAATGCGTAGAAGCAGGAACAGAAGGAATTGACCCTTAGTTTATGCAGCTGCGGCCCAGGGGTAATCGGAAAAGAAAGGACCAGGCAGTGGTGGCGAGTGAGGAGCGGACAACCCGGGTGGAGATGGCGGACGAACAGGGTCGGACCCCCTCAGCTCAGTGGTCAACGGACCAGCTGGTGAACTTCTTAAACGAGAAGTTCACCCAACAACGGAAGGAGAGTGCGGAGGACCTGGCCTGAGCGGTGACTCGATCAAGGCGGTGGTTGACAGCGTGGAGACGAGATTGGCAGCCCAGGGAGAGACGATCCAGAGGCTGGAGGAGCTGGCGGGGGAACAGGAGGAACAGTCCACCTCAACGGCAGCAGACATTGGTATGCTGCGTGACCAGCAGAAGCGACTGCTGGAGAAAGTGGAGGACCTGGAAATTCGTTCTCGGAGGCAGAATATTCGGATCGTGGGTCTGCCGGAGAGAATCAAAGGATCGGATGCTGGTGCTTACGTTGGGAAGATGCTGGAGAAGCTGCTTGGGGAAGGTGCGTTTGATCGACGCGGAGCGCGACCTGCAACGGGTGTGGGAAGAAAGGACACTTTGTTTCTGTTTGACAGGCCCGGTCGGTCGCCGCTGTTTCCAGGCCCGGCATTTCTACACCCCCCACGTGCGACCCAGGGGTGCCGCCATCTTCCCCTCCGCAAGCCACGTGCGGCCCGTGGGCGCCGCCATCTTCGGCGCCATTTTGGACCGCACCTCAGGACCTTTGCTCATCTGACCGTTTGTCGCCTACCGCTACCTCTGTCACCGCTGATCAACCCGGGACCTCCCAGCATCTTCCGCAGCTCGCCTCTATCACCCTGGATCAGTCTCAGCCCCGCAACCTCACAACCGCTACGACGACGGTGAAGATCAATGGGCACGAGACGACCTGCCTCTTTGACTCCGGGAGCACAGAGACCTATGGGGGCCGGGAGCTGTACTTTGGCTTGGCGGAGGAGGCAGCGGACCTCATGAAGGAGAATAGACTGACAGGAGAAGCAGGACCTTGAACTGTGTCTGAGGAGAACGTACTATGTTTTGTAAAACTTTGGCCCTATATTGAGACTTATTTTGGGGGTTTTGTTTGTTTCTTTCCGGTTTTGTTTCGGTTCTGTTTGGGGTTAGGCTGGTATATAGGAATTTGTTAAGGGAGGAGTGGTGGGCCTCTGTGCTCTGTCCTTGGGAGGGACTGTTTGCTTTTGCTTCTTGCCTTTGTTTCGACTGTTTGCACTAAGAGTGGGGGGGAGGGGCGTCGTGTGGTCACCGATCTGTGACAATCACCGTTTTGTTCCGGGGGAGGTTGGATTGGAGCTTTAGGAGGTGGCAGCGGGCAGGGATTGAGAGGTTTGGGGAACTCTTCATTGACGAGGGTTTCCCGAGCCTGGAGGAGCTGGAGGAGGAGTTGGAGTTGCCGGGTGGGAATGGGTTTCGGTACCTGCAGGTACAGGACTTTGTCCGGAGGCAGGTCCCGAGCTTCCCTCACCCACTAAGGGGACTACAGGATAAGGTGTTGTCTAAAACAGGAGTTGGGGACGGGAGGGTCTTGGAAATATATAAGGAATTGATGTAGTGGGAAGGGGTCCCAATCGGGGAGGTGAAGAGGAAGTGGGAGGAAGAGCTGGGAGGGGAGTTGGAAGTCGGGCTATGGGAGAAGACCCTGAGGAGAGTCAATGCATCCTCGTCGTGTGCCAGGCTCACCCTGATCCAGTTCAAGGTGGTCCACAGGGCTCATATGACTGTGGCTCGGCTGAGTAGGTTTTTAAAAAAAAAATCTTTTGATTGACATTTCTCATATTTATAAACCGTTGTATATATACACATCACATTTTTCTCGCCTGCGCTAATTTCCTTTATTATACAGAGGTTTAGTTTGTCCTTCATTTAACTGGCCCTACATGCCTTTCATTGCCCTCTGGATCGGTCTATGGTTCTACCCCCCCCCCCCCCCCCACCCCCACCCCGCCTGGCGTACGTAATCTTCTCCAGGTGGAGAAATTCCGAGAGGACAGCGAGCCAGTCTGCAGCCGCGTGTGGTGCTGCCGATCGCCAGCCGAGCAGGATTCTCCAGCATGCGATTTGGGAAGCGAAAGCAGGGGCGTCGGCCCCCTTCCCCATGTGTAACTCTGGCTGCTCCGATACCCCGAAGATTGCCACTGTTGGGCATGGCTTCACCCTCACCCCCACAACCTTGGACATTGCCTCGGAGAAGGCTGTCCAGAACCCAGCAAGCTTGGGGCAAGCCCAAAACATGTGGGTGTAGTTGGCCGGGCCCCTCTGGCACCGCTCACATTTGTCCTCCACCTCCGGGAAGAACCTGCTCATTCGCGTTCTGGTCAGGTGCGCTCTGTGCACCACTTTGAGCTGCATTAGGCTCAGCCTTGCGCAGGAGGAGGTGGAGCTCACCCTGCTCAGTGCTTGGCTCCAGAGTCCCCATCCCACCTCTATCCCCAGTTCGTCCTCTCATTTTTGTCTGCTGAGTAGGTTTTTTGAGGAGGTGGAGGACAGATGTGGGCAGGGCAGGGGAAGTCCGGCGAATCACGTACACATGTTTTGGGCTTGCCAAAAGCTGAGGGGATTCTGGCAGGGATTTTCAGATGTCATGTCAGAGGCCCTGGAAGGGAAGGTGACTCCGAGTTCAGAGGTGGCAATTTTCGGAGTGTCGGAAGATCGGGAGCCCAGGGGGGGAGAATAGCCAACGTTTTGGCCTTTGCCTCCCTGGTGGCCCGGAGACGGATTTTGCTGGGATGGAGGGACTCGGAGCCTCCAAAGTCAGGGGTGTGGGTCAGCGACATGGCAGGGTTTCTCAGGCTGGAGAAGATTAAGTTCGTCTTGAGGGGTTCAAGACAAGGGTTCGCTCGGAGGTTCATCGTTCATCAACTTCTTTAAGGAAAACTGACCGTCAGCAGAAGGGGGGAGGGGAAATGGTGGGGAGAAGGGGAGGCATGGAAGTGAAGAATAAGGGCTGGGAATCTTAATATATGGGTAGCTAGGAGTTAGGGCGGGGGGACGTTGAGTATGTTACTCTGGGGTTTTTGCGTGTGCTGGACTGCTCTGCTGTTCAGAATGTTAAAATGTTAAAATTATAAATGCCTCAATGAAATGTTTTCCAAAAAAAAAACTCCATCGCCTCATCTGGTGTTCCAAAATAATGTTCAGGGCTGTTAAAAGTCACCCAGAGTCCTGGCTCTGGGTCACTGTCCGTGTGGAGTTTGCACATTCTCCTCGTGTTTGAGTGGGTTTCACCCCCACAACCCAAAGATGTGCAGGGTAGGTGGATTGGCCACGCAAAATTGCCCCTTAATTGGGAAAAAATGAATTGGGCACTCTAAATTTATATTTTTAAAAAGTCACCCAGAGGCGGGCCGGGTACAACCCATTGGGCAGCACGGTAGCACCATGGTTAGCACTGTGGCTTCACAGCGCCAGGGTCCCAGGTTCGATTCCCCGCTGGGTCACTGTCTGTGCGGAGTCTGCACGTTCTCCCCGTGTCTGCGTGGGTTTCCTCCGGGTGTTCTGGTTTCCTCCCACAGTCAAAAGACGTGCAGGTTAGGTGGATTGGCCATGATAATTTTCACTTAGAGACCAAAAACGTTAGGAGGGGTTATTGGGTTATGGGGATAGGGTGGAAGTGAGGGCTTAAGTGGGTCGGTGCAGTCTCGAAGGGCCGAATGGCCTCCTTCTGCACTGTTATGTTCTATGTTCTATCTCCAACCTCACCCCATTTTTAAAGCGGGCACCCAATTAAACCGGCTCTCCTCTTCGCCAGGTCCGTGCCCAGGTCCTTGTACACCCAAAGCTCATTCCTCTCCCAGGTGTACCTTCTCGTCTGCCTCACCCATCTCAATATTTTCTCCTTATCCAGGAGCCGGTGAAGACCCATCGCCCTCGGCGGCTCATTCACCTGCGGCTTGCTCATCAGCGTCCAGTCGACATTTTCCAGCACCTTGGTCACATACGTGCCAGCCTGCACTCACTCGATGCCTTCAGGCATCCCCACGATTCTTAGATTCTGTCTCCGGGAGCGATTCTCCAGGCTCTCCGCCTTCTTCCTTTAACTGCTTCTGGGTCTCTCGCATCAGTCCCACTTCAGCCACCAACGAGACGAGCTGCTCCCCCACCGCCTCCTCCACTTTCCGCATAGCCTGGCCGTGGGACTCCAGACTCTGTTTCACGCGGTCAATTCCCGCCTTTAACGGTTCCACCGCCTTGGCGTCCTCCCTCCTCTTTCGGCTAACCTCATTTGCAAAGTCCACCAGGTGCACCGTCGACCATTGGGCAGAACCCTTACCCTCTGCCATCTTGACCCTGTGTCGCACGAAGATTCATTTGCTCCAACAGCGCCCTTCTTCTCGATCCATCCACCGACCCCACCAGTGGAGTTGAACTTTTCACCTGTCACCGCTGCAACTTTTTTCCACAAAACATCCACCCTACAAACGGGGAAAAGGTCCGAAAAAAACACCTCGAGCGGGAGCTGCCAAATGTGCTACTACTCACTCCGTAGTCACCACCAGAGGTTGTCTCCACCTCTTAACGGTGGCATCCATTGTGACTGGCACGAACCGGTGCTTGTTGCAGATGGGGGCCATGGTGGACATTTCAGTCAGGCCAAGCTGTAGCTGGATCCATGTCCGGGGTGTGGCTATTTCCACTAGGCCTGTAGAGTGCTTCGCTAACGGGGATGGGAGTGTTACTGTGGAGGGAGTATGCATGAGCACTTCTCCATGCTTACCCATTCAGTTTCCGGCTCCCTTACCCATCCTATCAGTCTTTCCGCTGTGGCTGCCCAGTGGTAGTACTGCAGGTTTAGGAGGGCCAGGCCTCCAATGCTTCTCTTTCTCTGCAGAACTTTTTGGGGGACCCTTGGATTCTTCCCCCAACTCCCACACACACAAACGTCATGATCATTTTATCTACTGTGTTAAAAAGGCCTTGGGGACCTAGATCGGTATGGATCTGAACAGGAAGAGGAATCTGGGCAGTACGTTCATCTTAATTGTCTATACCCTCTGCCAGGGAGAGCGGGAGTGTGTCCTACCTCTGCAGGTCCTTCTTTACCTCCTCCACCAGACTTGTCAGGTTCCATTTGTGAATCTGTGTCCAGCAGTCGCCGATTTGGATACCCAGGTGGCGGAATTTGTTTTGGGCTTGTTTAAACGGCAGTCCCTCAAGCTCTGCATCACTCCCTTGCGGGTTCACTGGGAAGATTTCATTTTTGCTCAGGATGAATTTGTCGCACGTGAAGGGTCCAAACTCCTTCAGGAGCTTCATGATCCCCTCCATGCTGCTTTGGAGGTCCGAGACGTTGGGGAGCAGGTCATCCACATAGAGCGAGACCCTGTTCTCTGTCCCTCTCTGGATCCCCTTCCAATTTTTTACCGTTCTGTGGCCGATCGGCAGTGGTTCAATCGCCAGGGCGGATAGGAACAGGGATAGCACGCATCACTGCCTTGTACCCCTGTGCAGCTGGAAGTGTTTAGAGCTGATGTTGGTCCGCACACTTGCCGTGGGAGTGCTATACAGAAGTTTCACCCAGGCGGTGATCCCCGTACCTCTCCAGTACCTCTATGAGGTACTTCCATTCGACTCTGTGAGGGTCTTTTCTGCGTCCAGGGAGATGATCACCTCTGGTGTTCTCTCCCCGGATAGGGTCATTATCACGTTCAGCAGGTGCCTGATGTTCGATGTTAGCTATCTATCCTTAACAAAACCCATCTGGTCCTCTGCAACCACCTCTGGCACATAGTTCTTGGCCAGTATTTTTGTGTCCACATTGAGCAGCGAAATGGGCCTTTTGGACCCACGTTCAGTCGGGTCTTAGTCTTTCTTGTGTATCAGCGAGATTGAGGCTTGTGCTAGCTTGGTGGCAGCATGCCCCGTGCTAGTGAGTCTGTGAAGATCTCCCGCGAGCTCTGGTGCAACTTTCTTATAGATGTCCACCAGGAATCTGTCTGGTCCGGGGGCCTTCCCCGCCTGCATGGAGTTCATAGAATCATAGAATTTTCAGCGCAGAAGGAGGCCACCCGGCCAATCGAGTCCGCACTGGCCCCCCGAAAGAGCACCCCACCCAAGCCCAAACCTCCACCCCACCCCAGCAACCCCACCAACCTTTTTAGACACTAAGGGCAATTTAACATGGCCAATCCACCTAACCTGCACATCTTTGGACTGTGGGAGAAAACCGGAGCACCCGGAGGAAACCCGGGGACACGCGGAAAACGTGCAGACGCCGCACAGACATGACCCAAGCTGGGAATCGAACCTGGAACTGTGAAGCAACAGTGCTATTCATTGTGCTGCAGTTGATGCTCTCCATGACGTCTCCAGTTCTAATGGTGCTTCCAGCCCCCATTTTCTATCACCCCACACCCCCACCCCCACGACTGGTATGTCCTGTCCATCAAGGAGCTGCTTCATCCTTGAGTCCCTCTTGGGGGGGATCGGAGGTGTACTGTTCCTGTAGAAGGCCTCAAATGCTTTGTTGACTTTTTTCGGCTCGGTTACTAGTCTGCTGTTGTTGTCCCTAATCTGAGCTATTTCCCTCGTGACTGCCTGCTTTCTCAGCTGGTGAGCCAGCGTGTGGCTGTCTTTGTCTCCGTATTCGTAAAAGATCCCCCGTGTCTGGCAGAGTTGGTGCACTGCCTTCCTCGTGGAGGACAGGTCAAAGTCCATCTGTAGCTGCTTCCTCTCCGCCAGAAGCTCTGCGGTCGGAGCCTCGAGTATCACCAGTCCACCTCCAGTACGGAGTCAACCAGCTGTTGCCTAGCCACCCTCTCCTGCCTGTCTCTACTTACTTGGTAGTTGATAATTTCACCCCTGGCCACAGCCTTCAGCACCTCCCAGAATGTGGAGGGTGAGACCGCCCTGCTCTGGTTCTTGGTAATATACCCATCTATGGCCTTGGAGTGAGTGGTCGCACATTTGGAAGCTCCCGCTCGAAGCGTGTTTTTTTTTTGGTCCTTTTCCCCGGTTGCCGAGTGGATGTTTTGGAAGAAAAGGGTGCAGAGGTGGTGGTCTGCGAATCCATCCACTGGTGAGGTTTGTGGATGGATTTGCAGACCAGAAGTGGGTCCAGAAGAAAGGAGTTGCAAGAGCAAGAAACTCTTTGGCGACACAGGGGAAGATGGCGGAGAGCAAGGGGTCGGCCCTGCCAGCCCAATGGTCGACGGAGCAGCTGGTGGACTTTTTGAAAGTCAGCCGAGGAGGGAGGCTCAGGAGGACCTGCTGAAGGTGGTAGACCCGCTGAGAGCGGGGATCGGCCAGGTAGAGCCAGAGCCAGGCGACCCAGAAGGTGGAAGAGGCGGTGGGGGAGCACGAGGAGCAACTTACCTCATTGGCGGCTGAAATTGGGATGCTGAGAGAGACCCAGAAGCGGCTCAAGGAGAATGTGGAGGATTTGGAGAACCGCTGCCGAAGGCAAAATCTGAGACTAGTTGGGGTGCCAGCGGGCATCGAGTGAGCGGGCGCTGGCTCTTATGTAGCCAAAATGCTGGAGCAGCTAATGGGGGAGGGGGCCTTTGACTGGCCCCTGGAGGTCGATCAGGCGTATAGGGCGCTTATGAGGAAGCCACAGGTGAATGAGCCACTGAGGGTGATGGTGATGAGACAACATCGGTTCTTGAACAAAGAGAAGATCTTGCGGTGGGCCAGGCAGGCGAGGAGGTGTACCTGGGAGAGCAAGGAGCTTCGGGTATACCAGGACCTGGATGAGAAACTGGCCAAGAGGAGAGCCGGATTCAACTGTGTCAAGGCTGCCCTATTTAAGAAGGGGGTGAAGTCCGGGATGCTACTCCCGGCCCGCCCCTGGGTGACCCATAATGGCCATGAGTATTATTTTGGGACACCGGAGGGTGTAATGGAGTTTCTGAGGGACAATGAACTGGCAGGAGAGGGGGGACCTTGAACTTTGGAGGAGGCGTGAAGAAATGCTGGTTCTCTCCATCTTATTTTGCCTTATTGTCATGCTTCTTTTTGGGTGATGGGAGAACCTTTTTTCTCTCTTGTGGAGTTCTTTGGTGGGATGCTGAAGGATCATGGAGGGTGAGTGGATCTTTCTTTCTTAATGTTCTTTGTCTAGCAAGGAAACTACAGAACTGCTGGTGACTTGGCCAAACCAGGATTTTATTAGTGTACACGTTTTAAGTTAACGATCAGATACAGAGCAAGTTATCGCAGAGTTTTTTCAGACTGCCCTGGAAGTAACCCCGTGCACAACTGTCCTCATGTACGTCTTATAACCTTCTGAGGATAGCAGGATGTGCCCTGACTTAGATACTTTTTAAAATTTCGAGTACCCAATTCATTTTGTCCAATTAAGGGGCAATTTAGCGTGGCCAATTGACCTACCCTGCAAATCTTTGGATTTGTTATGGGCCAGGGTTTAGAGAACCCCAAAGTGTATCATGGAGTTCACCTGACCCACAACTTTGAATAGATTGCGGTATGGGGAGCACACGGCCCACTCTACAGGTGTGATGTAACCGAGATTTACAGTACTTTTAAATTAAAAGAATGTTTATTTATGAGTCCAGTTCACACTTTATAAACCCACAGTAAACATCTCAACAACTACCAACACCAATAAATCCCCCAAAGAATACAGTACTCTCTGAGTAACTCTTAATCTTTCCTTGCAACATCCATAAGACAAAAAAAGAACCCTCTTTACAGAAAGACATCAGGTTTAACCTCTCTGCTGAGAGATGTGCCACTTTGAAATCCCCAAATGAGCTGAGGTCAGTCTGTAGCCTGCAGAGAGAGATCCTTACAGCTGCTTGCTTTGTCTGCAGCTATCCAGCTCTCAAAGCAAAACTAAAATAAGCCCTGTAGTGGCAAGTCCAAAGCGAAAGTAAAAGCAGACAGCCCAGCTCCACCCACTCTCTGACATCACTGCAATAATAAACACCCATTTCTTAAAGGTACACCCACTACTGCTATTCTATAAAAACACCCATTTCTTAAAGGTACTCTCACATGACAGGTTGTGGGGGCGAAACCCACGCAAACACGGGGAGAATGTGCAAACTCCACACGGACAGTGACCCAGAGCCGGGATCGAACCTGGGACCTCGGCGCCGTGAGACAACAGGGCTAACCCACTGCGCCACCGTGCTGCCCTCCCTGACTTATATCTGATGCCACCTGCTGGTGGGAGGTCACACTGCTGCATACATGTGATATTATCGACAGGCATATCACCACATCCCCCTTCGTTAGGAGATATTGATGTTTGTTTACAAGACGATTACCATCTTTACTTTATACATTAGAAATATGCATAAATAATATAGCAGATTTATCAAGGATGTCCATAAACATGATATACCTGGTCAGTGTCCGTCCCTTTCGCATAGGTCATTGTGCCTCCCTCACGGGATCACCCCGGTGATCACTTAGACTGTTGCCAGCCTTTTCAAAGACTGGTTTGCGTGCCAGTCTCTTGCTTTGTGTCCTCTTTACACTGTGCCTTCTCAAGGCATGCATCCGAGATTGCCACACGTGCGTCACCAGCTTTGTTTGTGTCTTCCGACGATGGTGTTTACTGCGCCGTCATGTGTGTTTTTTGTCTTTTCTGTCTGGCTTGTCAGGCATCATATTATTTTCTTCTCTTTTGGTTTTGCCAGTGGGATGAGTTTGTTGTCCCATTCTTCTCCTCTTCCTCCTGTTTGTTTCAACGATTATTTTGCAAATTCTTTTCTTTTTATGTTCGGATTTGGCAACCCCTGTTTCGGTGCTGGTCTGTACATGGAAGTATGCAGTTGCTCAGATGGGACGTGTGGCGCTGACGAGTAATCACGGGATTGTGTGGCTGCGCCCAATTCTGCACCTTCATCTGGAGGTTGGAGCGGGTCGCTCTCTGGTGCCTGGGTGGAAGTCACATCTACAGCAGCGGGCGCTGTCCCTTCTTGGCTTGCTGGAGCAACGATCAATGGCTCCTCATCACTAGAAATGACGATGCAAACACTCTCTGGTCCTGACGATCCAGACGTTGGGTCATCCTGGTCTTGCTCGAGTACATATGTGTGCTCCGTTGAGTTGCGATCTCACTTTTTATTTTGGAGTGCGCCATCTTAGAGCTCTTACCCTTCTCAGTGTCCAGCGTGGTCTAGGCGCCCCTTGTAACCACCTCACCAAGCCACCAGAGCAGTGCTTCTTGGGCATCTTCAATAAGCCCGTCTTTGCTCCTGCGAAATAGATTTAAGAACATTTCATATTCATCTTCAACTGGCTCAACTTCCGCGCCATTACTTTCCGCATCATCTTCAAAAGTCATCATGTATATCTTCGTAGTATTCATCATCTGATTCAGCATCGTCTGCAATGATTTCTCCTGTAAAATACAACATTGCACACGGGGTTACGTGTTCACGAAGAGGCAACCAATTTCAAAGTTGGCATGGAGGTTTGCTGCCAAGCTTTTACTTAACTGTGGAACCTCAGGAAGATTGAAGAAATTAAAGAGTGAGTCATTTGGTACAGTTTTGGTAACTGTTTTGCGAGTACTCCGACCCTTGTGCTTCGGCTTGGTTTTCATTCTTTTCAACATGACATTTTTCCCTTTCGTCCGGTCGACCTGGCACCCAATGGTTTCTAGCTCTTCAGGGAATGAAGATCGAAGCTCGCCAGGCCGTGATTCCATCTGGTATTCTTTTGTAATCACTTCATTTGTAAAGTACTCATTAGGCTTGAACTTAAACTCCAGAGTGAAGCTCCTCAGCTTTTCACGCACGCTCTGAACATTTAACATTCACATCCTGTAGATGCTTTAATAGGGACTCATCATGCTCCTGTATCATGAGTACATACACCTTTTTGAAGACTGTGAACCGAAATTGCGGAATGCTCTTTGGCCCTTCCATCTCTTCATCAGATTTGTCGTCTTCCGCCTGTGCTCCTGCTGGATCCTCATCGAATGACTGCACTATTGTATCTTGTAGGGATTTGTATTATTCCCGTCTTCAGGAACGCATAGTCGTTCAACTAATTTCAGGGATTCTCAAGCATCCGCTCCTATGATGGACTCAATTTTCATGTCCACAATATAAAACCGTGATGTGGAGATGCTGGCGTTGGACTGGGGTGAGCACAGTACGAAGTCTTACAACACCAGGTTAAAGGCCAACAGGTTTATTTCGATGTCACTAGCTTTCGGAGCGCTGCTCCTTCCTCAGGTGAATGAAGAGGAGAGTTCCAGAAACATTTATATAGACAAAGTCAAAGGTGCCAGACAATGCTTGGAATGTGAGCATTAGCAGGTGATTAAATCTTTACAGATCCAGAGATGGGGGTAACCCCAGGTTAAAGAGTTGTGAATTGCATCAAGCCAGGACAGTTGGTAGGATTTCGCAAGCTCAGGCCATATGGTGGGGGGGTGAATGTAATGACTTGACTTTGTCTATATAAAAGTTTCTGGAACCTACCTCTTCATTCACTTCATTGAACTACCTCTTCATTCTGGACAAGTTGGAGTTCCCAAGGTGGAAGAGGACCTGGTAGAAGGGCTGAGGGCACTCATTGGGTTGGTGGAGTTGATGGAGGGTATGGGGGCGATGCAGGCAGGGAAGGCCAAGGGCCCAGATGGGTTCCCAGTAGAATTTTATAAAAAGGTTTTCGGAGGATCTGGGCAGGGCATACAATGAGGCAAGGGAAGGGCGGCGCGGTGGCACAGTGGTTGGCACTGCTGCCTCACGGCACCAAGGCCCCAGGTTCGATCCTGGCTCTGGGTCACTGTCCGTGCTGAGTTTGCACATTCTCCCCGTGTCTGCGTGGGTTTCACCCCCACGGCCCAAAAAGATGTGCAGGCTTGGCGGACTGGCCACACTAAAACTGGCCCTAAATTGGAGACAAATAATTGGGTACTCTAAATTTATTTTTTTTAAATGCAAAAAAAATACCCCACCCCAACATTATTGCAGGCTTCAATATCCTTAATTTTGAATAAGGATAAGGACCCGGAACAGTGTGCGTCCTACCGCCCAATATCGCTGCTAAACGTGGATGCCAAGCTGTTGGCTAAGGTCTTAGTCTCATGGATTGAGGATTGTGTGCCGGGAGTGATAGGGGAAGACCTGACAGGGTTTGTAAAGGGGAGGCAGATGTCGGCGAATGTTAGGCGCTTATTGAATGTAATAATGATTCCTCCGGATGGAAAAAAAGTTGGAGGAGGCGGTCGCTTTGGACACGGAGAAGGCCTTTGATGGGTAGAATAGGAATATCTGTGGGAAGTACTGGGACGGTTCGGGTTTGGGCAGGGGGTTTGTGGATTGGGTCCGGTTGTTGTATCGGGCGCTGGTAGCGAGTGTAAGGCCAAATCGGGTGAGTTTGGGGTATTTTGGACTACACCATGGGACAAGGCAGGGATGCTCACTCTCCCCATTGCTTTTTGCCTTGGCGATAGAGCCACTGACAATGGTGCTTGGAGCGTCAAGGAGGTGGCAAGGATTGGGGGGTGGGGGGGAGCTGGAGCACAGGGTCTCGCTATACACAGAGGATCTGCTGCTTTACATATCGGATCCACTAGAAGGTTATCGGGGGATCGTGAACATCCTGGAGGAATTTGGCTGATTATCTGGATATAAGTTAAACATGGGGAAGAGTGAGGTTTTTCCGATCCAGGCAAGGGGGCAGGAGAGGAGGTTGGGCGAGCTGCCGTTTATTGGGGACGGACTTCGGGTACTTGGACATCCAGGTGGCGCGAGGATGGGAACAACTACACAAATTGAACTTGGCGCGGTTGGTTGAGCAAGTGAAGGGGCCTTTAGGAGATGGGACGTGCTGCCACTGTCGTAGGCGGGGCGGGTGCAGACCATAAAGATGACGGTACCCACGAGGTTCTTATTTGTTTTTCAGAATCTCCCAATCTTTATTCCAAAGGCCTTCTTTTAGGAAAATTAATGCTTTGAGCTCGGGGTTTGCGTGGGCGGGGAATTTGTTGCGGGTAAAGAAAGTACTGTTGGGGGTGGGGTACTGGCTTTTCCAAATATCATGAACTACTACAGGGCAGCAAATAGCCGTGGTGAGGAAGTGGGCAGTGGGGGAGGAGTGGGTGTGGGAGCGGATAGAGGGGGCCTGTTGTAAGGACACTAGCTTAGGGGCATTGTTGACAGTGCCTCTGCCGTTCTCGCCGGCCAGGTACTCCACGAGCACGGTGGTGATGGCGGCCCTGAGGGTGTGCTGAGGGGACAGCGGCGGCAGCATCTGAGGTTGGAGGATGCTTCGGTTTGGGCACCGATTTGTGGGAACCACAGATTTTCTCCGGGGGGGTTGGACACGGGGTTGGACAGGGTGGCGACAGGCGGGGAGCGAACGGTTTGGCGACCTGTTTGTGGGGGGGGGGCAGCTTTTTGAGTCTAGAGGGATTGGAAGAGGAGTATGAGCTGCCCAGCGGGAATACGTTCCGGTACTTACAAGTACGGGACAATGTCAGGAAGCCAGTGCCTTTCTTTCCCAACCTGCCGCCCCCCCCAGGACTCCAGGACAAGGTGGTGTCGAAAACGGGTTGATGAGGGTGGGGTGTTGGAGATCTGCAAGGAGCTAATAGATTGGGAGGGAACTCCGATAGGAGAAGTTAAACGGAAGAGGGAGGAGGAGCTGGGGAGAGAAATGGAGGCTGGGGTGTGGGAGGAGGCTCTGAGGAGAGTGAATGCAGCCTCTTTGTGTGCTAGGCTTAGCCTTATTCAATTTAAAGTAGTCCACAGGGCACATATGACGGTGGCCAGAATGAGTATGTTCTTTGAGGGGGTGGAGGATAGGGGGGGTGGGGGAGTGAACCGTGCCCACATGTCTTGGGCATGCCCGAAGCTTAAGTGGTTCTTTGAGGGGGTTGCAGATGTAATGTCCGAGGTGCTGGGGGTGAAGGGGGCCCCGAGTCCAGAAGTGTCGATTTTCGGAGTGTCGGAAGAGCCGGGAGTCCAATGGGCGAGAGAGGCTGATGTCTTGGCCTTTGCCTCTCAGGTAGCCCAGAGATGGATTTTGTTGGAATGGAGGGATTCAGGTGGCGCCGAAGCCAAGGGTGTGGGTGAGCGACCTGGCGGAATTCCTTAGGTTGGAAAAAATCAAGTTCGACGTGAGATGGTTATTGTGGGGGGGTTTGCCCGGACATGGAAGCCATATATCGACTTCTTCAAGGATAGTTAAGTCGTCAGCGGGAAGTGGGGGCAGATACAGGGGGTGAAAATGGGGAAGGCAGAGGTGGAGGGGAACAACAAGGAGGGTGGAGTAGTGGGGTGTTATTTATCTGTTATAAGATTTCCTATTTCTTTTTTTGGCTGTGTTTGATGTATATATATAAATGACTTAATAAAATTAAAAAAAAAAAATATACCCATCTATGGCCTGTGATATTTTCTCGCAAGTGTCCAACCTCAGTGTGAGGGTGTTGGACACGGCCCATCTCCAACCTCAGATTCATGTGGTGTGGACCGTGGTCGGAGATTATGATCGCAAAGTATTCTGCTTCCACTATCCCTGAAAGCACCGCTTTCCCCACTGCACGGTGCACGAGTATACTTGGTGTACCTTAGAGAAGAAGGAGAACCCCTTCTCCCCTGGGTGTGTAAACGTCCATGGGTCCACTGTTTACAGTTTACAGTCTGGTGAAAATTTACAAATTCAGCCGGTCGGGTGCCTTGATCCTCCGCTGTGAGCGCCTCGGTCCCGGTGGTGATGCAGGCGCCGACTTGGTCGCCTGTGACTCCGGGAGCGTGTTGTCCTCATCTTCATCCTCGGGTGGAACCAGTGGGAGGACGGATCGTCCTGGGGCGGGGGGCTGTAGTGAGGCAGGTGGAGAGGGAGAATGGGACGGTGGTGGTGGGCCGTGGGGGGGATCCAGCTGGTGCCAGGTCCCTGAGGGAGACTGTGTCCTGACGGCCGTCGGGGTACGGCACGTAGGCGTACTGCGGGTTCACATGAAGTAGTTGTACCCTTTCGACCAACGGGTCTGCCTTGTGGATCCGCATGTATTTGCGGAGGAGAACAGGTCCTGGAGCTGCCAGCCACATTGGGAGCGAAACCCCGGAGGTGGACTTCCCAGGGAAGGCAAGGAGACGTTCATGGGGGGTTTCATTAGTCGCAGTGCAGAGTAGCGATCGAATGGAGTGGAGCGCGTCGGGGAGGACCTCCAGCCAGCCGGAGACAGGGAGATTTTTAGACCGCAGGGCCAGCAGGATGGCCTTCCAGACCGTCCCATTCTCCCTCTCCACCTGCCTGTTTCCCCGGGGGTTGTAGCTGCTTGAGGCAATGCCTTTGCCGAGCAGGAACTGATGCAACTCATCACTCATAAAGGAGGATCCCCTGTCGCTGTGGACGTAAGCGGGGAAACCGAACAGGGCGAAGATGCTGTTGGGTGTTTTAAACACCGTGGCAGACGTCATATCGGGGCATGGAATGGCGAAGGGGAATCGGGAGAATTCATCGACCATGTTCAGGAAGTATGTGTTTCGGGTCGGTGGAGGGGAGGGGTCCTTTGAAGTCCATGCTGAGGCGTTCAAAGGGGCGGGAGGCCTTCATCAGGTGCGCTCGGTCTGGCTGGTTGAAGTGCGGTTTGCACTCCGCGCAGACCTGGCAGTCTGTGGTGACAGCCCTGACCTCCGCAATAGAGTAGGGCAGGTTGCGGGCCTTTATGAAGTGAAAGAACAGGGTGACCCCTGGGTGACAGAGACCATCGTGTAGGGCCCGGAGTCGGTCCACTTGTGCGCTGGCACATGTACCTCGAGATAGGGCATCGGGGGGCTCGTTGAGTTCCCCGGGGCGATACAAAATCTCTTAATTGTAGGTGGAGAGCTCGATCCTCCACCTTAAGATTTTATCATTTTTGATCTTGCCCCGCTGTGTATTATTAAACATGAAGGCAACCAACCGTTGGTCAGTGAGGAGAGTGAATCCAATGCCGCACATTGGCTTGGGCCTCCTTTTCGACCGAGGAGTGCTGAAATTCGGAGGCATGGAGGGTGCGGGAAAAGAATGCCACGGGTCTGCCTGCCTGGTTGAGAGTGGCAGCCAGAGCGACGTCCAATACATCGCTCTCGACCTGAAAGGGGAGGGTCTCGTCGACCGTGTGCATCGTGGCCTTGGCGATGTCTGCCTTGATGCGGTTAAAGGCCTGGTGGGCCTCAGCCGTCAGGGGAAAAACTGTGGAGTGGATAAGTGGGCGGGCCTTGTCCGCATAGTTAGGGACCCACTGGGCATAATAGGAGAAAAACCCCAGGCATCGTTTCAGGGCCTTGGGGCAGTGGGGAAGGGAGAGTTCCATGAGGGGGCGCATGGGGTCGGGGTCGGGCCCTAGAACTCCATTTTCCACAACATAGCCAAGGATGGCTAAGCGGTTCGTGCGGAACACGCACTTCTCCTTATTGTACGTGAGGTTAAGGAGTTCAGCGGTGTGGAGAAATTTGAAGAGGTTAGCGTTGTGGTCCTGCTGGTCGTGGCCGCAGATGGTGATGTTATCTAGGTACGAGAAGGTGGCCAGCAGTCCGTACCGGTCAACCATTCGGTCCATCTCACGTTGGAAGATCGAGACCCCGTTAGTGACGGCGAAAGGAACCCTAAGGAAGTGGTAAAGGCGGCCGTCTGCTTTGAACGCCGTGTAATGGCGGTCCACCTTGCAGATGGGGAGCTGGTGGTAGGCAGATTTCAGGCCCACTGTGGAGAACACCCGGTACTGTGCAATCTGATTGACCATATCAGATATGCGGGGGAGGGGGCAAGAGTCGAGCTGCATGTACCGATTGATAGAACATAGAACATAGAACAATACAGCGCAGTACAGGCCCTTCGGCCCACGATGTTGCACCGAAACAAAAGCCATCTAACCTACACAATGCCATTATCATCCATATGTTTATCCAATAAACTTTTAAATGCCCTCAATGTTGGCGAGTTCACTACTGTAGCAGGTAGGGCATTCCACGGCCTCACTACTCTTTGCGTAAAGAACCTACCTCTGACCTCTGTCCTATATCTATTACCCCTCAGTTTAAAGTTATGTCCCCTCGTGCCAGCCATATCCATCCGTGGGAGAAGGCTCTCACTGTCCACCCTATCCAACCCCCTGATCATTTTGTATGCCTCTATTAAGTCTCCCCTTAACCTTCTTCTCTCCAACGAAAACAACCTCAAGTCCATCAGCCTTTCCTCATAAGATTTTCCCTCCATACCAGGCAACATCCTGGTAAATCTCCTCTGCACCCGCTCCAAAGCCTCCACGTCCTTCCTATAATGCGGTGACCAGAACTGTACGCAATACTCCAAATGCGGCCGTACCAGAGTTCTGTACAGCTGCAACATGACCTCCCGACACCGGAACTCAATCCCTCTACCAATAAAGGCCAACACTCCATAGGCCTTCTTCACAACCCTATCAACCTGGGTGGCAACTTTCAGGGATCTATGTACATGGACACCTAGATCCCTCTGCTCATCCACACTTTCAAGAACTTTACCATAAGCCAAATATTCCGCATTCCTGTTATTCCTTCCAAAGTGAATCACCTCACACTTCTCTACATTAAACTCCATTTGCCACCTCTCAGCCCAGCTCTGCAGCTTATCTATATCCCTCTGTAACCTGCTACATCCTTCCACACTATCGACAAAACCACCGACTTTAGTATCGTCTGCAAATTTACTCACCCACCCTTCTGCGCCTTCCTCTAGGTCATTGATAAAAATGACAAACAGCAACAGCCCCAGAACAGATCCTTGTGGTACTCCACTTGTGACTGTACTCCATTCTGAACATTCCCCATCAACCACCACCCTCTGTCTTCTTTCAGCTAGCCAATTTCTGATCCACATCTCTAAATCACCCTCAATCCCCAGCCTCCGTATTTTTTGCAATAGCCTACCGTGGGGAACCTTATCAAACGCTTTGCTGAAATCCATATACACCACATCAACTGCTCTACCCTCGTCTACCTGTTCAGTCACCTTCTCAAAGAACTCAATAAGGTTTGTGAGGCATGACCTACCCTTCACAAAGCCATGCTGACTATCCCTGATCATATTATTCCTCTCTAGATGATTATAAATCTTGTCTCTTATAATCCCCTCCAAGACTTTACCCACTACAGACGTGAGGCTCACCGGTCTATAGTTGCCGGGGTTGTCTCTGCTCCCCTTTTTGAACAAAGGGACCACATTTGCTGTCCTCCAGTCCTCTGGCACTATTCCTGTAGCCAATGATGACATAAAAATCAAAGCCAAAGGTCCAGCAATCTCTTCCCTGGCCTCCCAGAGAATCCTAGGATAAATCCCATCAGGTCCCAGGGACTTATCTATTTTCAGCCTGTCCAGAATTGCCAACACCTCTTCCCTACGTACCTCAATGCCATCTATTCTATTAGCCTGGGGCTCAGCATTCTCCTCCACAACATTATCTTTTTCCTGAGTGAATACTGACGAAAAATATTCATTTAGTATCTCGCCTATCTCTTCAGACTCCACACACGATTTCCCATCCCTGTCCTTGACTGGTCCTACTCTTTCCCTAGTCATTCGCTTATTCCTGACATACCTATAGAAAGCTTTTGGGTTTTCCTTGATCCTTCCTGCCAAATACTTCTCATGTCCCCTCCTTGCTCGTCTTAGCTCTCTCTTTACCTTCCTCACTACCTTGTAACTATCCATCGCCCAACCAAAACTTCACACTTCATCTTCACATAGGCCTCCTTCTTCCTCTTAACAAGAGATTCCACTTCCTTGGTAAACCACGGTTCCCTCGCTCGACGCCTTCCTCCCTGTCTGACCGGTACATACTTATCGAGAACACGCAGTAGCTGATCCTTGAACAAGCCCCACTTATCCAGTGTGCCCAACACTTGCAGCCTACTTCTCCACCTTATCCCCCCCAAGTCACGTCTAATGGCATCATAATTGCCCTTCCCCCAGCTATAACTCTTGCCCTGCGGTGTATACTTATCCCTTTCCATCATTAACGTAAACGTCACCGAATTGTGGTCACTGTCCCCAAAGTGCTCTCCTACCTCCAAATCCAACACCTGGCCTGGTTCATTACCCAAAACCAAATCCAACGTGGCCTCGCCTCTTGTTGGCCTGTCAACATATTGTTTCAGGAAACCCTCCTGCACACACTGTACAAAAAACGACCCATCTATTGTACTAGAACTACATCTTTTCCAGTCAATATTTGGAAAGTTAAAGTCTCCCATAATAACTACCCTGTTACTTTCGCTCATATCCAGAATCATCTTCGCCATCCTTTCCTCTACATCCCTAGAACTATTAGGAGGCCTATAAAAAACTCCCAACAGGGTGACCTCTCCTTTCCTGTTTCTAACTTCAGCCCATACTACCTCGGAAGAAGAGTCCCCATCTAGCATCCTCTCCGCCACCGTAATACTGCTCTTGACTAGCAGCGCCACACCTCCCCCTCTTTTGCCTCCTTCTCTGAGCTTACTAAAACACCTAAACCCCGGAACCTGCAACATCCATTCCTGTCCCTGCTCTATCCATGTCTCCGAAATGGCCACAACATCGAAGTCCCAGGTACCAACCCATGCTGCCAGTTCCCCTACCTTGTTTCGTATACTCCTGGCATTGAAGTAGACACACTTCAAACCACCTACCTGAACACTGGCCCCCTCCTGCGACGTCAAATCTGTGCTCCTGACCTCTATACTCTCATTCTCCCTTACCCTAAAACTACAATCCAGGTTCCCATGCCCCTGCTGCATTAGTTTAAACCCCCCCAAAGAGCACTAACAAATCTCCCCCCCAGGATATTTGTGCCCCTCAGGTTCAGATGTAGACCATCCTGTCTGTAGAGGTCCCACCTTCCCCAGAAAGAGCCCCAGTTATCCAAAAATCTGAATCCCTCCCGCCTGCACCATCCCTGTAGCCACGTGTTTAAATGCTCTCTCTCCCTATTCCTCATCTCACTATCACGTGGCACGGGCAACAACCCAGAGATAACAACTCTGTTTGTTCTAGTTCTGAGCTTCCATCCTAGCTCCCTGAAAGCCTGCCTGACATCCTTGTCCCCTTTCCTACCTATGTCGTTAGTGCCAATGTGGACCACGTCTTGGGGCTGCTCCCCCTCCCCCCTAAGGACCCGGAAAACACGATCCGAGACATCACGTACCCTTGCACCTGGGAGGCAACATACCAAACGTGAGTCACGCTCCCACAAAATCTCCTATCTGTGCCCCTGACTATCGAGTCCCCAATTACTAATGCTCTGCTCCTCTCCCCCCTTCCCTTCTGAGCAACAGGGACAGACTCCGTGCCAGAGGCCCGTACCCCATGGCCTACCCCTGGTAAGTCCCCCCCCCCCACAAGTATCCAAAGCGGTATACTTGTTTCTCAGGGGAACGACCGCAGGGGATCCCTGCACTGACTGCTTCTTCCCAGTCCCTCTTACAGTTACCCACCTATCTCCAATCTTTGGTGTAACTAATTCCCTGAAGCTGCTATCTATGACCCCTTCTGCCTCCCGAATGATCCGAAGTTCTTCCAACTCCAGCTCCAGTTCCCTAACTCGGTCTTGGAGGAGCTGGAGATGGCAGCACTTCCTGCAGGTAAAATCAGCAGGGACACTAACTGCATCCCTCACCTCAAACATCCTGCAGGAGGAACACTGCACTCCCTTCCCTGCCATTCCTCTAACTTTCTACCAAGATCTGGCTAACAACTAAATTAAATTTTTATAAAAAATAATATAATAAAATATGGTACTTACCTCACACCAATGGGTTTTATTATTAGGTTAGAGGAGGAGGGCGGGTGGGAGACACTACACGTGTAGTGTCTCGGTTTTCCTCTCCACCAGAATATATTGGTGAGGGTCTTCCCAGACGTCCGCGGGTGGACTTCCTGTTCCTGCCTAAAAAACTAATTTAAAAAAAAAGAAAAATTCTCAGCTCCTGCTGAAATTGACTAACCAGCCAGCTCCACTCCCGCCGAAATCGACTGGCCTGCCCCTGCAAAGACAAGTGCTTTTAAAGGTTGACTTACCTCCCAGCAACCTCCTTCCGCAATGCTCCCGCTGAAACTGACTCACCAGCTGTTCTCACGCCGAAATCGACTGGCCTGCCCCTGCAAAGACAAGTGCTTTTAAAGGTTGACTTACCTCCCAGCAACCTCCTTCCGCACTGCTCCTGCTGAAACTGACTCACCAGCTGTTCTCCCGCCGAAATCGACTGGCCTGCCCCTGCAAAGACAAGTGCTTTTAAAGGTTGACTTACCTCCCAGCAACCTCCTTCCGCACTGCTCCCGCTGAAACTGACTCACCAGCTGTTCTCACGCCGAAATCGACTGGCCTGCCCCTGCAAAGACAAGTGCTTTTAAAGGTTGACTTACCTCCCAGCAACCTCCTTCCGCAATGCTCCTGCTGAAACTGACTCACCACTCACCAGCTGTTCTCCCGCCGAAATCGACTGGCCTGCCCCTGCAAAGTCAAGTGCTTTTAAAGGTTGACTTACCTGGTCTGACTGTAGTCAATGACCATCCTGTGTTTCTCCCCAGTCTTTACTACTACCACTTGGGCTTTCCAGGGGCTGTTGCTGGCCTCGATGATGCCTTCCTGCAGCAGCCGCTGGACCTCCGACCTGATGAAGGTCGTGTCCTGGTGATGCGACCATCAATTCACTCAAAGCACGAGTAGAAGTAAATCGTGGTTTTAATCAGCTTAGAACAGTGCCTGCCTGCGACTGGTACAATACTGGGAACCGCCTACAGGTCAACTGCTCTTTATACTTCCTTTCAAGGGGAGGAGCCATGGGCGGAGTCCGTACATGCCTCAACATATCCCCCTGTGGGTGAAGCCACACAATGGCCCATAGGTGGAGCCCACAAGGTTAACAACATAACATAGCTGTAACACAATGGCAGAACATGATACTAATACACTGGTGAATTACTAGTACTATACATACACCACACCTGGGTACTGTACCGTCTGCACCTGGTGGCGACGGATTTGCAATCCGGGGTGAGGATTGCAAACAGGGAAGGTGGGTCGACCTTAAGGGTCGTGAGGCCGCATAAGGTGAGGGGTGGTAGGGGTCCGCCGAATTTTAGAGTTAGACTTTGGAGGTTGCACTGGAAGTCCAGGCCGAGTAACAGGGCAGCGCAAACGTTGGGGAGGACGTAGAGCCGGAAATTGCTGAACTCTACGCCGTGGACGGTAAGGGTGGCGATGCAGTACCCCCCAGATTTCCACGGAATGGGATCTGGAGGCCAGGGAGATTCTCTGGGTAATGGGGTGTACCGCGAGGGAGCAGCGGCTTACCATAGCGGGATGGATGAAGCTTTCCGTGCTCCCGGAGTCAAGAAGGCAAGATGTCTTGTGCCCAAAGACTTTCACCGTCGTCGTCGCGGTTGCGAGGTCGTGCGGCCGGGACTGGTTGAGCATGATGGAGGCGAGCTGCGGCTGGTGTTGGTAGGCCCCGGGCTGGTTGGCGGCAGTGGCAGGCAATGAACGGCCAGATGAAGTGTCCGACGAGCAGGGGTCTTGAGGCGCCGTCCAAAATGGAGCCCACGGGCCGCACGTGGTCTGCGGGAACACTGGGCCTAGATACAGCAGCGATCGACCAGGCCTGGCACACAGCAGCAAAATGTCCCCTCTTCCCGCAGGTCTTGCAGATTGCACTCCGCGTCGGGCAGCGCTGCCGGGGGTGCTTTGCCTGCCCGCAGAAATAGCATTTGGGCCCCCCGGGTTTGGCTGGCTGCCGCGCGGCGCAGGCGTGGGGTTGGTTGGGGGCGGCCCCTGGTGGGGCCCACGATGTCCATGAGGGCGCCGTGCGGTCGGGGGCGTACGACTGTACGTTACGGGCGGCTACCGTTAGCGAGTTTGCGAGTTGCCTCGTCGCCACAAGGTCGAGCGTACCCCCTTCTAATAGGCGCTGGCAGATGTACGCCGACCCCATGCCTGTAACAAAAGTGTCCCTGATTAAGAGTTCTGTATGTTCAGCAGCCAAAACTGAATCGCAGTTCCTCGCCAGGATGTGCAGGGCGAGCCAGAAATCGTCTAATGACTCATCGGGGAGTTGCTGCCTCGTGGACAGGAGGTGCCTGGCGTAGAGTTTGTTCATCAGCCGGTTATAGTGTCCTTTGAGAAGCTCCATAGCTTCAGGGTAAGTGGGCGCATCCCGGATAAAGGGAAAAATCTCGGAGCTCACCCATGAGTACAGAATCTGGGGCTTCTGTGTGTCCGAGGGTTGTTCAGTCGCTGATCCGAGGTAGCTTTCGAAGCAAGCTAGCCAGTGGTTGAAGGCCGATGTGGCATTGGCTGCTTGCGGGTGCAGCTGTAGGCGATCTGGCTTGATGCGTAGTTCTATCGCTGGAATACCTCTGCTTAATAAATTGATGCACTATCAATTACGACGAGTCGAGAGTAGAGAGTACTCAAGGCTTTATTAAGCAGAGATGTGTGGCCTCCTGCAGCCGCTACCAGAATGGGAGCAGCTCGGTGTGCACGCACATTTATACTCCGCCTAGTGGGCGGAGCCAGCAGGCAGGGATCTACCCCCATACCTGTAGTTACCGTATTACCTCTAATAAAAACTATTATACAATCAGTGGTGACTACCACAGTGATCACCCAGGGCATCCGGATCCCTTTTGCCGAGCGAGCAGTGAACGGCTTCCAAAGTCCACAGAGTTTCAACTTGGGGAGCAAGGGCAGACTGCGGTCCCTTTTCCTCACCTCTCTTTACTCCGGAAAGCGTCATATAGGACGGCACAATATTTAGAGAGCAGAAACAGGCCATTCAGCCCACTTCTCCGCGCCAGAGCTTATGCTCTACCCAAATCTCCTCCCACCACACTACTTCACCCTCCCACCCCCATATCCTTCTGTTGCTTTCTCCCTCATGTGTTTATCCAGTTGCCCCTTGAATGTGTTTATATGATTCACCTAACTCATCTCCTGTGGTAATGAGTCCTACAGGTAAAGGCTCTTTAGGTAACTTTTAATAAAATGATTGATTCGTATAGTTATGAGCTGGGAGGTAGGGGGGGAGGGGGGGGGGGGGGGTGGGAGAGAGAGAGAGAGAGGGGAGGCCGCTCAACACCTTCTCTCAGACTTTGGAAGGTTTGAGAGGCAGCACTAGCACACATTCACCTGGATGGAAAGGACAAATAGTAAAGGGCAGCAACCGAATGCAGACAGATTGTTTACATCCTCCACCATCCTCAGCGCGAGGGGAATGAGCCAAGCGCAGAATTCAAAACACATTGCGTAGCCAGCTGCAGGGAGAGAGAGAGCAGGTCAACAAACGCATTCCTTCGCACAGGGTGTGCTGGAGTCTGGAATTCCCGACCACAAACTGTGGCTAAATCAGAGTCCAAATGTCCTTCTCACGAAAATCTACCAGCAGGCAGTTGTGGGAATCTTAAATGATGCACAAGAAGAGTGAATTAGACTGGGGTGAGGAGAGAATGGGATTAGACGGATGAGGAGTGAGTGAGGGGGAGTGGGATTAGACTGAGTGGGAATGAGTGAGGGGAGAGTGAGATTAGACATGGCGGGGAGTGAGTGAGGGGAGAGTGGGATTAGACTGGGTGGGGAGAGCGAGGGGAGAGAGGGATTAGACTGGGTGCGGAGTGAGTGAGGGGAGAGAGGGTTTAGACTGGGTGCGGAGTGAGTGAGGGGAGAGTGGGATTAGACTGAGTGCGGAGTGAGTGAGGGGGGGGTGGGAGTAGACTGGGTGGGGAGTGAGTGAGGGGGGAGTGAGATTAGACATGGCGGGGAGTGAGTGAGGGGAGAGTGGGATTAGACTGGGTGCGGAGTGAGTGAGGGGAGAGAGGGATTAGACTGGGTGCGGAGTGAGTGAGGGGGGAGTGGGATTAGACTGAGTGCGGAGTGAGTGAGGGGAGAGTGGGATTAGACTGGGTGGGGAGTGAGTGAGGGGGGTGTGGGAGTAGACTGGGTGGGGAGAGCGAGGGGAAAGAGGGATTAGACTGGGTATGGAGTGAGTGAGGGGAGAGTGGGATTAGACTGAGTGCGGAGTGAGTGAGGGGAGAGTGGGATTCGACTTGAGTGCGGAGTGAGTGAGGGTAGAGTGGGATTAGACTTGAGTGCGGAGTGAGTGAGGGGTGTGTGGGATTAGACTGAGTGCAGAGTGAGTGAGGGGAGAGTGCGATTAGACTGAGTGCGGAGTGATTGAGGGGAGAGTGGGATTAGACTTGAGTGGGGAGTGAGTGAGGGGAGTGTGGGATTAGACTTGAGTGGGGAGTGAGTGAGGGGAGAGTGCGATTAGACTGAGTGCGGAGTGATTGAGGGGAGAGTGGGATTAGACTTGAGTGGGGAGTGAGTGAGGGGTGTGTGGGATTAGACTGAGTGCAGAATGAGTGAGGGGAGAGTGCGATTAGACTGAGTGCGGAGTGATTGAGGGGCGAGTGGGATTAGACTTGAGTGGGGAGTGAGTGAAGGGAGAGTGGGATTAGATTTAGTGCGGAGTGAGTGAGGGGAGTGTGGGATTAGATTGAGTGCGTAGTGAGTGAGGGGAGTGTGGGATTAGATTGAGTGCGGATTGAGTGAGGGGAGAGTGGGATTAGACTGAGTGCGGAGTGAGTGAGGGGAGTGTGGGATTAGACTGAGTGCAGAGTGAGTGAGGGGAGAGTGAGATTAGACTGGGTGCGGAGTGAGTGAGGGGAGTGGGATTAGACTGAGTGCAGAGTGAGTGAGGGGAGTGTGGGATATGACTGGGTGCGGAGTGAGAGAGGGGAGAGTGCGATTAGACTGAGTGCATAGTGAGTGAGGGGGAGAGGGATTAGACTGAGTGCGGAGTGAGTGAGGGGAATGTGGGATTAGACTGAGTGCGGAGTGAGTGAGGGGAGAGTGGGATTAGACTGTGCGGAGTGAGTGAGGGGGGAGTGGGATTAGACTGGGTGCAGAGTGAGTGAGGGGGGGTGGATTTAGACTGAATGCGGAGTGAGTGAGGGGGGTGTGGGATTAGACTGGGTGCAGAGTGAGTGAGGGGGGTGTGGGTTTAGACTGAATGCGGAGTGAGTGGGGGGGGGTGGGATTAGACTGAGTGCGGAGTGAGTGAGGGGAGTGGGATTAGACTGAGTGCAGAGTGAGTGAGGGGGGTGTGGGATTAGACTGAGTGCGGAGTGAGTGAGAGGTGTGGGATTAGACTGAGCGCGAAGTGAGTGAGGGGTGTGTGGGATTAGTCTGGGTGGAGTGAGTGAGGGGAGTGTGGGCTTAGACTGAGTGCGGAGTGAGTGAGGGGAAAGTGGGATTAGACTGAGTGCGGAGTGAGTGAGGGGAAAGTGGGATTAGACTGAATGTGGAGTGAGAGGGGAGAATGGGATTAGACTGGGTGCGGAGTGAGTGAGGGGAGAGTGGGATTAGACTGAGTGCGGAGTGAGTGAGGGGAGAGTGGGATTAGACTGGGTGCAGAGTGAGTGAGGGGAGAGTGGGATTAGACTGAGTGCGGAGTGAGTGTGGGGAGTGGGATTAGACTGAGTTCGGAGTGAGTGAGGGGAGAGTGGGATTAGACTGGGTGCGGAGTGAGTGAGGGGAGAGTGGGATTAGACTGGGTGCGGAGTGAGTGAGGGGAGAGTGGGATTAGACTGAGTGCGGAGTGAGTGAGGGGAGAGTGGGATTAGACTGGGTGCGGAGTGAGTGAGGGGAGAGTGGGATTAGACTGAGTGCGGAGTGAGTGAGGGGAGAGTGGGATTAGACTGGGTGCGGAGTGAGTGAGGGGAGAGTGGGATTAGACTGGGTGCGGAGTGAGTGAGGGGAGAGTGGGATTAGACTGGGTGCGGAGTGAGTGAGGGGAGAGTGGGATTAGACTGGGTGCGGAGTGAGTGAGGGGAGAGTGGGATTAGACTGGGTGCGGAGTGAGTGAGGGGAGAGTGGGATTAGACTGGGTGCGGAGTGAGTGAGGGGAGAGTGGGATTAGACTGAGTGCGGAGTGAGTGAGGGGAGAGTGGGATTAGACTGAGTGCGGAGTGAGTGAGGGGAGAGTGGGATTAGACTGGGTGCGGAGTGAGTGAGGGGAGAGTGGGATTAGACTGAGTGCGGAGTGAGTGAGGGGAGAGTGGGATTAGACTGGGTGCGGAGTGAGTGAGGGGAGAGTGGGATTAGACTAGGGGAAATCTGACTGCAGAGAGTGGAATAGACTTTCTTTTTAATCTGTCACTGGGATGAGATCATCACTGGCGAGGCCTGCATCCACATCCCTAATTGCCTCGAGACAAGTGAGACGCCTTCCTGAACGTCTGCAGTGCACGTGGTTTCGGTACACAGTTCTGTCAGGGAGGGAGGTCCTGGATTGTGGCCCATCGACAGTGAAGGAACGGCCGATATATTTCCCAGTCAGGATGGTGAGCGGCGTGGAGGGGAACTTGCAGGTGGTGGAGTTCCCCATGTGTCTGCTGCCCTTCTGGATGGTAGTAGTCACTGTTTTGGAAGGTGCTTGTTGAAGGAGCCTTGGCGAATTCATGAAGTCCATCTTGTAGATGGTACACAAACTGCTGCTACGCTGCGTCTGGTGAAGGGAGTGTATGTTCAAGGTGGTGTATGGGGTGCCGATCAAAGCGGGGCTGCTTTACCTTGGATGGTGTTGAGCTTCTTGAGTGATGTTGGAGCTGCACTCATCCAGGCAAGTGGAGAGAATTTGTGGATTGTAGATGGTGGACAGCCTTTGGGGGAAGTCACAAGGTGAGCTAACCCCCACAGGATTTCCAGCCTCTGACCTGTCCTTGAAGCCACTGTATTTATATGGCTGATCCCATTCAGTTTTGGGTCAGTGGTAATCCCCTGGATGTTGATAGTGGGGAGGATTCAGCGATGGTAATGCTGGTGAGCGGGACGGAGCGATGGTTAGATTCTGTCTCGTTGGAGATGGCCATTGGCACAAGTGTGGCGGGAATGTTACTTGCCATGATTTTAATGTCGGGTGCGGCATGTGGTGCAGTGGCTAGCACTGGGGAACTGAGGCGCTGAGGACCCAGGTTCGAATCCCGGCCCCGGGTCACTGTCCGTGTGGAGTTTGCACTTTCTCCCCGTGTCTGCGTGGGTTTCACCCCCACAACCCAAAATGTGCAGGGTAGGTGGACTGGTCACACTAAATTGCCCCTTAATTGGAAAAACAACAATTGGGTACTCTAAAAAAAAAATGTTTAAATGTCTGTAATGTCGGAAACATGGCTGCCTGTGTTGGGCATAGCAAGACCCCAGAAACAGCAATGTAAAAATAACCAGATCATCTGTTTCACTGATGTTGCTTGAGAGGCAATTATTAATCAGAAGATAGGAAAACTCCCCAATTCAATGGTCATGTACTAACCAAATGTCTTACTTGTCTTCCAACAGTTGAATGCCACTTCACGAAACTCCATCTTCCAACGGTCTTCTGTGTAAGTGTTTCTTCACGTGTTGCTTTTTTAAAAATGGGGGGTCCGATTTACCTGCTTGGTGCTGGTGGGGCGCATTTTTCTCAGGTACGGTCCTGTATAAAATCCACGGCCACCGTAGGGCAGGTAGACACAGGTCCCAACTCCACGGGGAGTCTGTGCTGATCGGGGAAGTATCGTTAGGTCAGTGGGCAATCAGGCGGCTGAGTTCAGGAATGGACCTCAATCATTCCCCGGATCAGAGAAGAGGGGGAACAGTCAAACCCGATCTGCTGGTCCTGGTTACCATCCTGCCGGGCATGTGAATGTGGCATGGGCGGACCACGATACACCCCCCCCTCCCTCTCCCGGCCTCCCATCGCACGGTCAAACATCCTGCTGACTTGTCATTATGCACGACCGCGTATGCGGGGATGTGGCATGCACGTGAGGGTTCCATGTGAAACCCACATCTGAGCACTGGCATGCCCACTGGAATGTTACTTGCCATGATTGTAATGTCGGGGACGGCATGTTGCGCAGTGGCGAGCACTGGGGTTTAACACAGAATTTAGAGGGTGGTGATGGAGGGGGGGGGGGGGGGGTGTTGTTTGGGGTTAGTGGCAGCTGAAGTTCCCTCTAACATTTGCTTGTTGTGTGCAGTCTAGCACTTGCGCAGGGGGCACTTCCGAGATCGCCGCGCGACTGCACACTTCAGAGGAGGTGCTTATTTTTAAAAATTAATTTAGAGTACCCAATTCATTTTTTCCAATTAAGGGGAATTTAGCGTGGCCAATCCACCTAGCTTGCACGTCTTTGGGTTGTGGGGATGAAACCCACGCAGACACGGGGAGAATGTGCAAACCCCACACGGACAGTGACCCAGAGCCGGGATCGAAGCTGGGACCTCGGCGCCGTGAGGCAGCAGTGCTAACCCACTGCGCCACCCTGGAGGTGCTGCTTTTGAGTAAACCAATGAGAGGTCGGGGTAAAATGAGCAGATTAAGAGTTAACAGATTGGCAAATTCAACCATTTTAAAAATTGAATAAGGCGAAAGCCCCCTAAAGCTCCACCGGTTGAGGCCTTCCTCGCCCGTCGGCACCGCAGGGACTAGGGTGCCTTATCAATCTTAATCACGTTGTGGTTTGATATTTTAAGCTTCATTTGCGATTTGTTTTTGTTTAAGGTGGTACACTTTTAAGGGGCTGCCCCTTTAGTTTCTCCCTCAGTTTATTTTAATTGGCTATTTGATTTGTCTCAAAACAGGGTATTGGAACAAAACACAAACATCTCAAAGGAAGCTTATCAAACTTTAAATTAAAATAGGGTTCTGCACCACATCCCCACGTGGTGCCCCCGGGCACGGAAGGCCTCCTACGCGGACACTGCGATGCTCCCACTCCAGGGGCACCCAGCCGCAAACACGGCCACAGAAGAAGGGGCAGCCAGTCGGGACGAACGCCACCTAGTTTAGCCAGGCCCAGGAGCAAGCCTCCGAGGAGAACCCCCTCCCTCCCCGCCGGGGTGAGTTTAGAGGAGGCGAGGGAGCACTGGAATCAGCAACACAGTAACTCGGCGTCGCCCATTCTCTGTTGCAGCTCGCCTTCCAGGAACGCAGAGACGTAGGAGCGACATAGATGGCGGGGAGGGAAGAGGCGGCGGGCATGCCGGGGTGAGGCAGGTGGGGAAAATGTCCCGTCTGAGCCGCCACCGGGCAGTGCGGCCCGAACTAACTGCGAGAGGACCTCAGCCACGAAGTGAGCCGCCGCGCGGTGAGGACTGCCGCAGCCAGGGAGGACAGCAGGCGGCAGAGGACGGACCTCTGCCTCCCTCTTTTTTTTTTCTCACTCTGCTCAGTTAGCATCCTGGGTGTAAATCAGAACCTAATAAAGAATCTCGCTCGGTGTGAATTTCGGCTCTCCTTTTTGTTTTTGGTTAGATGGGCTGAATGGCACGGCTGGCCTGGCCCAGCACAGCCAGCCCTCTCTTTCACCCTACAAGCAGCAGTCGCGGGCTTTCAGTCAGGGTAGGAAGGGGAGAGAAGAGGAACAACTACGGGTTTTGACGTTTCAATCAAGAGTCTGGGGCAACGATCTGATTGCGGTTGCAAACGACAAAGGGAGTAACTGTAGAGGAACGTTCGAATATTGTGCTCCGGGCATGGGGAGATGGCATGGCAACTATCTTGTAACAGATATGTCACTCAGAAGGCTCCCAGAGTAGGTAGCGGGAAGAAGCGTGAGCCACCTTCTTGAACCGGTTGCAGCCCCTGTGTGGTGTGGGTAACACCCACAGTGCTGTCAGGGAGGGAGGTCCAGGATTGTGACCCGGCGACAGTGAAGGAACGGCCGATATATTTCCCAGTCAGGATGGTGAGTGTGGGGCTCGGAGGGGAACCTGCAGGTGGTGGAGTTCCCCATGTGTCTGCTGGGATTCAACAATGGTAATGCCGTTGAATGTCAAGGTGCGATAGTTAGATCCTCTCTTGCTGGAGATGGTCATTGACTGGCACTGGTGTGGCGCAAATGGACTTATTGGTCATGTGGGAACCCACTGAACCTCTAAGTGAGAGCAAATCGACCTCTATCCCTGAGGGTCTGCCTCAGACTTGGCATATTGCAGTTCAGGTGGTAACGGTGTAGGAGTGTAACCCGATTGTAGTCAAGAGGTATGAACATGTGAATTGTGGAATGGTTATATTACAGAAGGGCCTGAACGGGCTCTGTGCAGCTCACGCTCAGCTCGTCCCGCTCTCCCACCTTTTCCCCTTAGCCATGCAAATCCTTTCCCTTCAGATGATTACCTAATTCCCTTTTGAAAGCCGTGATTGAATCTGCCTCAGTCACGCTCTCAGGCAGTGTCCCAGAAGTCACTGGCTGGGCGCAGCATTTATTGCCCATCCCTAATTGCCCCTCGAGCAGGTGGCGGGTGAGCCTCTTTCCTGAAACGTTGCAGTCCCTGCGTGGTGTTGGTACACCCAGAGTGCAAATGTACAAACAGGATGGCACTGTTGTCATGTTCTGTATACCGGCCGATGTGAATGATGCACGACAGAACATCTAGTTTAAATAGTTTATTATGAAACGACTGTGTTGTCAAGATAACGGGAATAAATAAATAACTCACGGGAGTGTCCCTTTAAGAAATGTTTTTGTCTTATCATATGGCTTCAGTGATGTCATGGTGTGGATGGAGCTGGGCTGTGGCTCTGAGTTTTACTTTAGTTTTTGAGTTTGACCTGGTTTTGTATTGCACAGGCTGGAAAGAAGTGTCTCTCTCTATCTTCAGTTTAAAAGCTGTTTCCAGATTACTTGATAACTTGTTATGGGCCAGGGTTTAGAGAACCCCAAAGTGTATCATGGAGTTCACCTGACCCACATCTTTTAATAGATTGTGGTATGGGGAGCCCACGGCCCACTCTACAGATGTGGTACAGCAGAAATGGAAAAGTAGTTTTTAAAGCAAAACAATGTTTATTCTATGAACTTAAGTTAATCTTCTTAAAACATACAGTGAACATCTTAGCAACCATTAATTCAAATACAACCCCCAAAGAATACAACACTAAGTAATCCTTAAGCTGTCCTTTTAACATCCATAAACCTTTAAACAAAAGCACATCAGGTTAAAGTCACTACTGAGAGCAGTTATTAATTTTAAATCACCAATGGATCGATTTACAGTTTTTAGATTACAGAGAGAGAGACTAATACCCCTTCTGGCTGTGACTGCAGCTATCCTGCTCTGAAAACAAAACTAAAGCGCACCGTGCAGCAAACAGCCTAAAACGAAAGTAAAAAGCTGACAGGCAGCCCAGCTGCACCCACACTCTGACATCACTGATAAACACCCATTTCTTAAAGGTACATTTCTTAAACACCCAGTTCTTAAAGGTACTCTCACATGACACCTCCCCCCAAAGACAATAAACCATCAACTTCAAGATGGTTTCATTTTTCACCTTTTCACTATCCTTTAAGAAATGCACACAGTAATTATACTTTTTCTTTTCAAAAAAACAACACACGCAAACAGGTACAATAATATAGTCCATTTTTTTTTTTTCCTCCAACTGAAATCCTTCTCGATTGACAGTCTCTTTGAACAAGAAGATCTCTGCACAATCCATCCATTTCTCTATGCCTCGGCATTTCTCTTTTAAAGTCAGATACTTTAGTTCAATCTGATGAGTGCCTTGTAATTCTCTAACAGAAGAGCATTGGTTATCACAGCTTTTAGGCAGTCAAATGCCTGTTGAAAGTCCGCTGTCGGGGGGGTAGAGCACCGGGTATCGCTCTACGCGGACGATTTGCTTTTGTACATTTCGGACCTGTTGGAGGGGATGGGGGAGGTTATGCGGATCTTGGGGGAATTTGGCAGGTTTTCGGGGTATAAATTGAACATGGGGAAGAGCGAGATGTTCGTGATTCCGGCTAGAGGGCAGGAGGAGAGACTGGGAGAGCTGCCACTTAAAATGGTAGGGAAGAGCTTTCACTATCTGGGAATCCAGGTGGCTCGGAAATGGGAGGTACTGCATAAGCTTAATCTATCCTGGTTGGTAGAGCAAATGGAAGGGGACTTTAAGAGCTGGGACATGCTTCCGTTGTCACTGGTGGGGAGGGTACAGACCGTGAAAATGATGGTCCTCCCCAGATTTCTGCTTGTCTTTCAGTGCCTCCCCATCTTCATCCCTAAGGCCTTTTTCAAGCGGGTGAACAAGATCTTCTCGGGCTTTGTATAGGAATAAAATCTCGCGGGTGAAGAAAATGTGGTTGGAGCTTAGTTGGGGGAGGGTGGGTTGGCGCTGCCGAACTTCTGCAACTACTACTGGGCGGCTATCATTGCCATGATTAGGAAGTGGGTAATGGGGGAGGGGTTGGCATGGGAGCGGTTGGAGGCGGCGTCATGTAAAGGCACCAGTCTGGGAGCATTGGTAACGGCACCTCTGCCGTTCTCGCCGGCCCGATACTCCACAAGTCCGGTAGTAGTGGCGGCTCTGAGGATCTGGGGGCAATGGAGGAGGTATAAGAAGGTGGAGGGTGCGTCGGTCTGGACCCCGATTTGTAACAACCACAGGTTTGCACAAGGCAGGCTGGATGGTTGGTTCCAGAGTTGGCAGAGGGTGGGAATTAGAAGGATGGGGGATCTATTTATAGACGGGAGCTTTCCCAGCTTGAAGGTGCTGGAGGATGAATTTAAACTGCCGCCAGGGAATGGTTTTAGATATTTGCAAGTGCAAGACTTCCTGAGAAAGCAGGTACTGTCCTTTCCACTGCTGCCGCCACAGGGGATACAGGATAGAGTAGTGTCCGGTACCTGGGTGGGGGAGGGGAAAGTGTTGGATATTTACCAGGAGCTTTCGGAGGAAGAGGAAACCCCGGTGGAGGAGCTTAAAGGCAAGTGGGAGGACAAGCTAGGTGGAGAGTTAGAGGCAGGTCTATGGGTGGATACCCTAAGCAGGGTCAATTCCTCCTCTTCATGTGCCAGGTTTAGCCTAATACAATTTAAGGCGGTCCACCGGGCACACATGATGGTGGCGAGGATGAGCAAGCTTTTCGGGGTAGAAGATAGATGTGTGAGGTGTGCAGGAACCCCAGCAAACCATGTCCACATGTTCTGGGCATGCCCGAAGCTCAGAGAGTTTTGGCAGGCGTTTGCGAAGGCAATGTCCACGGTGCTAAGAACTCGGGTGGTGCCGAGTCCAGAGGTAGCGATCTTTGGAGTGTCAGAAGATCTGGGAGTTCAGGGAGTGAAAGAGGCCGATGTCCTGGCCTTTGCCACCCTGGTAGCCCGGAGACGGATCCTTTTAATGTGGAGGGACTCGAAGCCCTCGAGTTTAGAGACCTGGGTCAGTGACATGGCTGGGTTTCTCAGTCTTGAGAAAATAAAGTTTGCCTTAAGAGGGTCAATGTTGGGGTTCTCTCGGAGGTGGCAGATGTTCGTCGACGTTCTCGGGGAAAATTAAAATGTCGGCAGAAGCAGCACTCTGAAGGGGGGAGTGCGGGCGGATAGGTGTTAGATGGTTGAGGTGTGTGAAGATTGGGTCGGGTGGGGAAATGTTTATTTTACCATGTCAATGTTATTGTTTTTGTTACTGTTATAAACATTTTGCAAATACCTGAATAAAAATATTTTTTTTAAAAAGAAAGTCTGCTGTCCACTGAAATTTTTGACGTTTCTTCAGCAAGTCCTTCAGTGGAGCAACCACGCTACAAAAATATTTCACCAATGTTCGATCAAATCCACTCATGCCAAGAAATCGCATTATTTCCCTTTGTATCGAGGGTATCGGAAACTCCCCAATAACTTTTGTTTTCACATCCCGTGTGACCATTCAACCCTGTCCGTTTGTATGGCCAAGAAAAGTGACTTGGGCTTTTCCAAATTCACTTTTGGCTAGGTTTACCACCAAACCCACCTCCTGAAGTCGATCGAATAACTCCATCAGATGTTTTTAATGTTCTTTCCATGTCTGGCTGAAAATTACCAGATCGTCGATGTATACCACACAATTGGGTAATCCTGAAATGACTCTGTTAGTTAACCGTTGAAATGTGACTGGGACGTTTTGCATCCCAAATGGCATAACTTTGAATTGGTATATACCATCTGGAGTCACAAAAGCTGAAATCTCCTTCGCCCTTTCGGATAAAGGTACCTGCCAGTAACCTTTAAGTAAATCCAATTTGGAAATAAAAGCTGATTGTCGCACTTTCTCAATGCAATCCTCCAAACGTGGGATAGGATAAGAGTCCGTTCTTGTAACTGCATTAACCTTTCTATAGTCCACACACCACCGTTGGGTAACCGTCTGGTTTATATGGGTGAGCTCCATTGGCTGCAACCCACTTCAATTATGCCATTTTAAAGCATGCTCTCACTCCCTTTGTTAACCTGTGCAAATTTTAAAGGGTTAAGTCTATATGGATGTTGTTTGATTGGAACAGCATTTCCCACATCTACATCATGTATAGGCATTTTAGTACTTCCCAATTTATCTCCACAAACTTGCCCATGTGATATCAATAACTCTTTCAGGTCAGTTTGTTTTTCCTCTGGAAGGTAACTCAACAATTTATCCCAATTTTTAAGAACATCCTCGTTTTCCAATTTAATTTGAGGTATGTCAAATTCACAGTCGTCTGGATTTGGTTCGTCAATTTGAGTTAGAATCATTAAAACCTCCTTTTTCTCTCCTTCCCTTTCAAAGTACCTTTTCAGCATATTCACATGACACACTCGGTGAGTCTTCCTTCTATCTGGTGTTTTTACCACATAATTCACCTCACTTAATTTCCTTTCAATCTGATATGGCCCACAAAACCTAGCTTTTAAAGGCTCCCCTACCACTGGTAACAACACTAAAACTTTATCCCCACTGGCAAAACTACGAACTTTGGATTTCTTGTCCGCTACCCGTTTCATCACATTTTGTGCAACTTTTAAATGTTGTCTCGCCAATTCACCTGCTCTATTTAATCATTCCCTAAAATTTGACACGTAATCCAATAGTGTAATTTCCGATTTCTCACTCACCAATTTTTCCTTAATCAATTTAAGTGGTCCTCTTACCTCATGACCAAAAATTATTTCAAAAGGACTAAATTTGGTTGATTCATTAGGTGCATCCCTAATTGCAAAGAGTACAAATGGAATTCCTTTATCCCAATCAAAGAACAAAGAAAATTACAGCACAGGAACAGGCCCTTCGGCCCTCCCAGCCTGCGCCGATCCAGATCCTTTATCTAAACCTGTCGCCTATTTTCCAAGGATCTACTTCCCTCTGTTCCCCGCCCGTTCATATATCCGTCTAGATGCATCTTAAATTATGCTATCGTGCCCGCCTCTACCACCGCCGTTGGCAAAGTGTTCCAGGCACCCACCACCGTCTGCGTAAAAAACTTTCCACGCACATCTCCCTTAAATTTTCCCCCTCTCACTTTGAAATCGAGACCCCTTGTAATTGACACCCCCACTCTTGGAAAAAGCTTGTTGCTTTCCACCCTGTCCATACCTCTCATAATTTTGTAGACCTCAATCAGGTCCCCCCTCAACCTCCGTCTTTCCAACGAAAACAATCCTAATCTACTCAACCTTTCTTCATAGCTAGCACCCTCCATACCAGGCAACATCCTGGTGAACCTCCTCTGCACCCTCTCTAAAGCATCCACGTCCTTCTGGTAATGTGGCGACCAGAACTACACGCAGTATTCCAAATGTGGCCTAACCAAAGTCCTATACAACTGTAACATGACCTGCCGACTCTTGTACACAATACCCCGTCCTATGAAGGCAAGCATGCTGAATGCCTTCTTGACCATTCTATCGACCTGCGTTGCCACCTTCAGGGTACAATGGACCTGAACTCCCAGATCTCTCTGTACATCAATTTTCCCCAGGACTCTTCCATTGACCGTATAGTCCGCTCGTGAATTGGATCTTCCAAAATGCATCACCTCGCATTTGCCTGGATTGAACTCCATCTGCCATTTTTCTGCCCAACTCTCCAATCTATCTATATTTTGCTGTATTCTCTGACAGTCCCCCTCGCTATCTGCAACTCCACCAATCTTAGTATAATCTGCAAACTTGCTAATCAGACCACCTATACCTTCGTCCAGATCATTTATATAAATCACAAACAACAGTGGTCCGAGCACGGATCCCTGTGGAACACCATTAGTCACCTTTCTCCATTTTGAGACACTCCCTTCCACCACTACTCTCTGTCTCCTGTTGCCCAGCCAGTTCTTTATCCATCTAGCTAGTACACCCTGAACCCCATGCAACTTCACTTTTTCCATCAACCTGCCATGGGAAACTTTATCAAATGCCTTTCTGAAGTCCATGTATATGACATCTGACCACAGGGAATAACCCCACGTGGAAGAACTCAATACACAGGTCTTGAAACCGCTCTTACAAAATCTACAGCCCTTCCCTCATCAATTAACTTTGTCACTTCCTCAAAGAATTCTATTAGGTTTGTAAGACATGACCTTCCCTGCACAAAACCATGCTGCCTATCACTGATAAGTCTATTTTCTTCCAAATATGAATAGATCCTATCCCTCAGTATCTTCTCCAACAGTTTGCCTACCACTGACGTCAAGCTCACAGGTCTATAATTCCATGGATTCTCCCTGCTACCCTTCTTAAACAAAGGGACAATATTAGCAATTCTCCAGTCCTCCGGGACCTCATCCGTGCTCAAGGATGCTGCAAAGATATCTGTTAAGGCCCCAACTATTTCATCCCTCGCTTCCCTCAGTAACCTGGGATAGATCCCATCCGGACCTGGGGACTTGTCCACCTTAATGCCTTTTAGAATACCCAAAACTTCCCCCTTCCTTATGCCAACTTGGCCTAGAGTATTTAAACATCCATCCCTAACCTCAACCGTCATGTCCCTCTCCTTGGTGAATACCGATGCAAAGTACTCATTAAGAATCTCACCCATTTCCTCTTTTGTCTTTGAGTGGGCCAATCCTTTCTCTAGTTACCCTCTTGCTCCTTATATATGAATAAAAGGCTTTGGGATTTTCCTTAACCCTGTTAGCCAAAGATATTTCATGACCCCTTTTAGCCCTCTTTATTGCGCTATGAGATTTGTCCTACTTTCCCGATATTCCTCCAAAGCATCATCAGTTTTAAGTCGCCTAGATCTTATGTATGCTTCCTTTTTCATCTTATCTAGTCTCACAATTCCACCCGTCATCCATGGTACCCTAATCTTGCCATTTCCATCCCTCATTTTCACAGGGACATGGCTGTCCTGCACTCTAATCGACCTTTCCTTAAAAGACTCCCACATTTCAAATGTGGATTTACCCTTAAACAGCTGCTCCCAATCCACATTCCCTACCTTCTGTCGAATTTTGTTATACTTGGCCTTTCCCCAATTTAGCACACTTCCTTTAGGACCACTCGCGTCTTTGTCCATGAATATTCTAAAACTTACGGAATTTTGATCGCTATTCCCAAAGTAATCACCGACTAAAACCTCAACCACCTGGCCGGGATCATTCCCCAATACCAGGTCCAGTATGGCCCCTTCCCGAGTTGGACTATTTACACACTGCTCTAAAAAACTCTCCTGGATGCTCTTTACAAATTCTGCTCCATCTACGCCTCCAACACTACATGAGTCCCATTCAATGTTGGGGAAGTTAAAATCTCCCATCACGACCACCCTATTGCTCCTACATTTTTCTATAATTTGTCTACATATTTGTACCTCTAATTCACGCTCGCTTTTGGGAAGCCTGTAGTAAAGTCCTAACAATGTTACTGCACTCTTCCTATTTCTTAGCTCTACCCATGTTGCCTCAGTGCTCGAATCCTCCATAGTGCCCTCCTTAATCACAGCTGTGATATCAGCTCTGACCAGTAATGCAACTCCTCCACCCCTTTTACCTCCCTCTCTATCCCTCCTGAAGCATCTATACCCTGGGATATTTAGATGCCAATCTTGCCCTTCCCTCAACCAAGTCTCAGTAATACCAATAACATCATATTCCCAGGTACTAATCCAAGCCCTACGTTCATCTGCCTTACCTGCTACCCTTCTCGCATTAAAACAAATGCACCTCAGACCACCTGTCCCTTTGCGTTCATCATCTCTTCCCTGTCGACTCTTCCCCTTAGTCACAATGAGTTTATTATCTAGTACCTTACTGGCTTTAGTTGCTGCCTCTTTACTGACCTCTAACTTCCTAATCTGGTTCCCATCCCTCTGCCACATTAGTTTAAAACCTCCCCACCCATGTTAGCAAAAGCACCCCCTAGGACATTGGTTCCAGTCCTGCCCAGGTGTAGACCATCCAATTTGTAATGGTCCCGCCGCCCGCAGAACCGGTTCCAATGTCCCAAAAATCAGAACTCCTCCCTCCTGCCTCTCAAGCCACGTATTCATTCTGACTATTCTTGAATTTCTACTCTGACTGTCTCGTGGCACTGGTAGCAATCCTGAGATTACTACCTTTGAGGTCCTACTTTTTAACTTATCTCCTAACTCCCTAAATTCTGTTTGTAGGACCTCATCACGTTTTTTACCTATATCGTTCGTGCCTATATGCACCACGACAACTGGCTGTTTACCCTCCCCCTTCAGTATGTCCTGCAGTCGATCTGAGACATCCCTGACCCATGCACCCGGGAGGCAACATACCATTCGGGAGTCTCGTTTTCGGCCACAGAAACGCCTGTCTACTCCCCTTACGATTGAATCCCCGATGACTATAGCCCTGCCAGTCTTTTTCCCGCCCTTCTGTGCAGCAGAGCCAACCACGGTGCCATGAGCCTGGCTACTACTGCCTTCCCCTGGTGAGTCATCTCCCCCAACAGTATCCAAAACGGTATACCTGTTTTGGAGGGAGATGACCTGCACTGCCTTCCTGCTCTTTCTCTGCCTTTTGGTCACCCATTCCCTGTCTCCCTCACCAATCCTAATCTGCGGTGTGACCAACTCACTGAACGTGCTATCCACTGGATAATTGTGACAATAAGCCCTCAACATTGTCTTTAATGTCTGATGTCACCTTTCTAACACTCCCTGTGATTCTGGATGGTACGCAGTTGATTTAAATTGTTTTATTCCTAATCTATCCATAACTTCTTTGAATAACCTTGAGGTAAAATTTGATCCTTGATCCGATTGTATTTCTGTGGGTAGTCCATATCTAGTAAAGAATTTAAGTAACTCCTCCACAATCTTTTTAGCTGTAATATTACGTACTGGAATGGCCTCTGCAAACCTAGTAGACACATCCATTATAGTCAAAAGATATTGATTCCCACTTTTCGTTTTAGGAAGCAGTCCTACGCAATCAATTAGGACCCTTGAAAAAGGTTCCTCAAATGCTGTAATGGGTATTAAGGGTGCTGGTTTTATCACTGCTTGAGGTTTCCTTATCACTTGACATGTGTGACATGATTGACAAAATTTAACTACATCTTTATGTAGTCCAGGCCAATAAAAATGTTTTTGTATTTTAGCTTGAGTTTTCCTTATTCCCAAATGACCTCCCACTGGTACTTCATGTGCAACTCGCAACACCCCCTTTCTATATCCTACAGGCAATACTACTTGATGAACGTCTGCCCACTTTTCATCTGCCTGCATATGTAAAGGTCTCCATTTTCTCATCAAGACATCACTTTTACAGTAATAACACTCTGGTATACACTCAGATTCCTCTCCTGTGTATGCTTTCTGACACATCCGGTTTATAACATTCTGGTATACACTCAGATTCCTGTTCTGTGTATGCTTTCTGATACATCCGGTTTATAACATTCTGGTATACACTCAGATTCCTCTTCCGTGCATGCTTTCTGATAGATCTGGTTTATTTCTACATCTTTCTGTTGTAACTCTGCCAATTTTCCTGAACTAAAAATATCCGCCTCATCCTCCACCTGTTCTTGTTCTTTTTCAACCATCTGATCAAAAATCGTTTCTGATAATTGCACTTCAACTTCATCTTCACTCTTTGATTTCCCCTCTTGTCTTAACCTGTGACTTTGAAACCTTGTTACTACACAATCCGGAAAAATCCCAGGATATTCGTCCTTCAACACTTCAGTTGTCTGATTTTTCACTGGCTTATCAACCACAGTAGGCATCACTCCCACCTGCGATCCACCTATATCATTACCCAAGATAAACTGTATTCCTGGACAAGATAGTTTCTCTATTACTCCTACTACCACTTCACCAATTTTCACTGGACTTTCCAATCTTACCTTACATAATGGAACACTACTCCTCTCACCCTGAATTCCACATATTACCACCTTTTCTGGCAATATTCTCCCCAAACTACATAACTCCTCATCTCTTACCATTAAAGGTTGACTAGCTCCCGTATCTCTTAAAATTGTGACTTTTTACCTGCTCCTCCTGATGCATAAGAACTAGGAGCAGGAGTAGGCCATCTGGCCCCTCGAGCCTGCTCCACCATTCAATGAGATCATGGCTGATCTTTTGTGGACTCAGCTCCACTTTCCGGCCTGAACACCATGACCCTTAATCCCTTTATTCTTCAAAAAACTATCTATCTTTATCTTAAAAACATTTAATGAAGGAGCCTCGGCTGCTTCACTGCGCAAGGAATTCCATAGATTCACAACCCTTTGGGTGAAGAAGTTCCTCCTAAACTCAGTCCTAAATCTACTTCCCCTTATTTTGAGGCTGTGCCCCCTAGTTCTGCTTTCACCCGCCAGTGGAAACAACCTGCCCGCATCTATCCTATCTATTCCCTTCATAATTTTATATGTTTCTATAAGATCCCCCCTCATCCTTCTAACTTCCAACTAGTACAGTCCCAGTCTATTCAACCTCTCCTCGTAATCTAACCCCTTCAGCTCTGGGATTAACCTAGTGAATCTCCTCTGCACACCCTCCAGTGCAAGTATGTCCTTTCTCAAGTAAGGAGACCAAAACTGAACACAATACTCCAGATGTGGCCTCACTAACACCTTATACAATTGCAGCATAACCTCCCTAGTCTTAAACTCCATCCCTCTAGCAATGAAGGACAAAATTCCATTTGCCTTCTTAATCACCTGTTGCACCTGTAAACCAACTTTTTGCGACTCATGCACTAGCACACCCAGGGCTCTGCACAGCAGCATGTTTTAATATTTTATCATTTAAATAATAATCCCTTTTGCTGTTATTCCTACCAAAATGGATAACCTCACATTTGTCAACATTGTATTCCATCTGCCAGACCCTAGCCCCTTCACTTAGCCTATCCAAATCCCTCTGCAGACTTCCAGTAGCCTCTGCACTTTTTGCTTTACCACTCATCTTAGTGTCGTCTGCAAACTTGGACACATTGCCCTTGGTCCCCAACTCCAAATCATCTATGTAAATTGTGAACTATTGTGGGCCCAACACTGATCCCTGAGGGACACCACTAGCTACTGATTGCCAACCAGAGAAACACCCATTAATCCCCACTCTTTGCTTTCTATTAATTAACCAATCCTCTATCCATGCTACTACTTTCCCCTTAATGCCATGCATCTTTATCTCATGCAGCAACCTTTTGTGTGGCACCTTGTCAAAGGCTTTCTGGAAATCCAGATATACCACATCCATTGGCTCCCCGTTATCTACCGCACTGATAATGTCCTCAAAAATTCCATTAAAATAGTTAGGCACGACCTGCCCTTTATGAACCTATGCTGCGTCTGCCCAATGGGACAATTTCCATCCAGATGCCTCGCTATTTCTTCCTTGATAATAGACTCCAGCATCTTCCCTACTACCGAAGTTAAGTTCACTGGCCTATAATTACCCGCTTTCTGCCTACCTCCTTTTTTAAACAGCGGTGTCACGTTTGCTAATTTCCAATCCGCTGGGACCACCCCAGAGTCTAGTGAATTTTGGTAAATTATCACTCGTGCATTTGCAATTTCCCTCGCCATCTCGTTTAGCACTCTGGGATGCATTCCATCAGGGCCAGGAGACTTGTCTACCTTTAGTCCCATTAGCTTGCCCATCACTACCTCCTTGGTGATAACAATCCTCTCAAGGTCCTCACCTGTCATAGCCTCATTTCCATCAGTCACTGGCATGTTATTTGGGTCTTCCACTGTGAAGACCGACCCAAAAAACCTGTTCAGTTCCTCAGCCATTTCCTCATCTCCCATTACTAAATCTCCCTTCTCATCCTCTAAAGGACCAATATTTACCTTAGCCACTCTTTTTTGTTTTATATATTTGTAGAAACACATGAGTAAACTTTACCCACACAAGTAAATTCTTTAAAGAGATCTGGCACCTTCTTATCAATCACCTCTTGATCAGGCTGTACAATCTTTTGCACCTCCTTCGCTTCCCTTGGGCTTTCCTTTACCACTCTAACAAACCCCATTGTCTTATCCTGTTTTACCACATCAGCCTTCCCAGTGCTTTTCTTCAACCACCAACACTGTGACTTTACATGACCTAGTTTATTACAGTGGAAACATTTGAAACTTTTTATTTCTTTTCCACCCTCCTGGATTTCTTTTTTAATCTGAGGCACTCTCTCCTTATTATCTGCCATCAGATCACCTTTACCTTTACCACTTGAGTATTTCTCATATCCCCAGTTTCTATCCCTCACAGGCTGAAACTGATGTTGGAAATCAAGCTTTGATTTATGAACTAATTCATAATCATCTGCCATTTCTGCTGCTAATCTCGCAGTTTTAACCCTCTGCTCTTCCACATGAGTTCTCACTACATCAGGAATTGAATTTTTCAACTCCTCCAAAAGTATAATTTCTCTGAGAACTTCATACGTTTGGTCCATTTTCAAAGCCCTTATCCACCTATCAAAATTACTCTGTTTGAGCCTTTCAAACTCCATGTATGTTTGACCAAATTCTTTCCTTAAATTTCTAAACCTTTGTCTGTAGGCTTCAGGCACTAATTCATATGCACCCAAGATGGATTTTTTCACCTCCTCATACGTCCCAGATACCTCCTCCGGTAGTGATGCAAACACTTCACGAGCCCTACCTATCAGCTTTGTTTGAATCAGTAATACCCACATGTCCTGTGGCCATTTTATTTGTTTAGCTACCTTCTCAAATGAAATGAAAAAGGCTTCAACCTCCTTCTCATCAAACCGTGGCAATGCTTGGACATATTTAAATAGATCCCCACCACGCCTTTGACTTTGACGCTCTTTCTCACTATCCTCATCACTATCATCCAACTGTATGTTTCCCTTTACGTCTGCCAATTTTAACTGACTGTCATGTCACCGGGGCAAGGGGGGGGGGAGGGAAACAGACTCAGCAGGAGAACAGAGGGACAAGGGGGGGGATGGCTCTCGGCTTGCTACGACGGATCGCTGACGGCAGCAAGGAACACAAAGACACCGCAAACAGCCACTATGGAGGCCCCCAAACACGGGGAAACCCCCGGAGTGCAGGGGCTTACCCACATGGCATACACATAGTTGGAGGCCATTTTGGGTGGCCACTGGACAAAGGGAAACCCCGGAATGCAAAGGCACATCCACAAGGTAAGTATGGTTGATCCCGCAGGAGAGGGTGGAACAGAAACCCACCATCAGAATAGTCACCTGGAACATCAGTGAACTGAACGGCCCAGTGAAAAGTTCCAGAGTCTTCGCCCCCCTGAGAAGTATGAAACATAGTATTACTCCAAGAGACTCATCTGAGGGAGAGGGACAAACTCCGGGTACGAAAGGGTTAGATAGGACAGACGTACATTCGTGTACGGGACGAGAGCTAGGGAGGTGACCATACTGTTCAGTAAGAGCACGGTGTTTACAGTGACAAAGAGGTTTGCGGACTCAGGGGACAGTACATCCTGGTCAGTCCTAGAAGGGACACCAGTGGTCCTTGTTAACATGTACACTCCCAACTGGGATGACACGGAATTCATAAAGAAGACCATGGTGGAAATCCCCAACATAGACACACCCCAACTCATCATGTGGGGGGGACATTAATTGCGTACAGGACCCAAGGAATCTAATATGGCGAAGGAACTATGCACATGTCCCACCACCCCCCCCAATGGAGGTTGGATCTGGCCCTCCTTGCCAATAAGGCTGTGGTAAACACCACTGGTAACACATTGCATGTATTACGGTACTGCCCATGTACTACAGGTACCACGGTAAATCCCAGCCTGCTGGCTCCTCCCAGCAGGCGACGTATAAAAGTGTAAGCTCTCCTGCGCTGCTCCCATTCTGGTTCCAGCTGCAGGAGGCACAACAACTTGTGCAATAAAGCCTCAATTGTTTCACCATTCTCGTGTTAATTGACGGTACATCAATTTATTGCACAAGATTTTAAAAGATGAACATCTTAATTTTATATGGGGCAGCACGGTAGCATTGTGGATAGCACAATTGCTTCACAGTTCCAGCGTCCCAGGTTCGATTCCGGCTTGAGTCACTGTCTGTGCGGAGTCTGCACATCTTCCCTGTGTGTGCGTGGGTTTCCTCCGGGTGCTCCGGTTTCCTCCCACAGTCCAAAGATGTGCAGGTTAGGTGGATTGGCTGTGATAAATTTTCCTTAATGTCCAAAATTGCCCTTAGTGTTGGGTGGGGTTACTGGGTTATGGGGATAGGGTGGAGGTGTTGACCTTGGGTAGGATGCTCTTTCCAAGAGCCGGTGCAGACTCGATGGGCCGAATGGCCTCCTTCTGCACTGTAAATTCTATGATAATCTATGATTAATCAAGCCTGATCGCTGGAGCTGAGCCCTCATGGGCGCCGCCATCTTCAGCGCCATTTTGGACCGCGCCTCAGGACCCCTGCTCGTCTGGCCGTTCGCTGCCCGCTGATACCTCCGCCACCGCTGATCAGCCCGGGACCTCCCAACATCTTCCGCAGCTCGCTTCCATCACCCTGGATCAGTCTCGGCCCCGCAAACACGCAACCGCTACAACGACGGTAAAGATCAACGGGCACGAGACGACCTGCCTCTTCCACCCTGCTACGGTAAGGTGGATGAGCGTTTCATCCACCCTGCTACGGTAAGGTGCTGCTCCATCCCAGAAAATCTCCCTGGCCTCCAGATCCCATTCCGTGCAAATCCGGGAGTACTGTGTCGTGGCCCTCACCGTTCAGGACGTAGAGTACAGCAACTTCAGGCTCTACGTCCTCCCCCATCTCTGCGCAGCCCTGTTACTAGGTCTTGATTTTCAATGCCACCTCCAAAGCCTTACTTTGAAATTCGGCAGACTCCTGCCCCCCCTCACCGTCTGCGGCCTCACGACCCTTAAGCTCGAGCCACCTTCACTTTTTGCAAACCTCACCCCGGATGTAAGCCCGTCGCCACTAGGAGCAGACGGTACATTGCCCAGGTCAGGACCTTCATCAGGTCGGAGGTCCAACGGCTTCTGCGGGAGGGGATCATTGAGGCCAGCAATAGCCCCTGGAGAGCTCAAGTGGTGGTAGTGAAGACTGGGGAGAAGCACAGGATAGTCATTGACTACAGTCAGATCATCAATCGGTACACGCAGCTCGACTCGTACCACCTCCTACACATATCTGACATGGTCAATCAGATTGCGCAGTATCGAGTCTTCTCCACAGTAGGCTTGAAGTCCGCCTACCACCAGCTCCCCATCCGCCCGGAGGACCGCCAATACACTGCGTTCGAAGCAGATGGCCACCTCTATCATTTCCTTCGAGTTCCCTTCGGCGTCACCAGCGAGAGACGGACCGAATGGTTGACCAGTACGGGCTGTGGGCTACCTTCCCATACCTAGATAATGTCACCATCTGTGGCCACAACCAGCAGGACCATGACACCAACCTCCAAAAATTCCTCCATACCGCCAAACTCCTTAACCTCATCTACAATAAGGAGAAATGCGTGTTCCGCACCAACCGCTCAGCCATCCTTGACTACTTAGCGGAAAATGGGCCCGACCCCGACCGCATGCGCCCCCTCCTGGAACTCCCTCTCACTCACTGCCCCAAAGCCCTTAAACGATGCCTGGGGTTTTTCTCATATTACCCCCAGTGGGTCCCTAACTATGCGGACAAGGCCCGCCCACTCATCAAGTCCACAGTTTTTCCCCTGACGGCTGAGGCCCGCCAGGCCTTCAACCACATCAAGGCGGACATCGCCAAGGTCACGATGCACGCGGTTGACGAGACCCTCCCCTTTCAGGTGGAGAGCGATGCATCAGACGTAGCTCTGGCCGCCACCCTCAACCAGGCGGGCAGACACGTGGCTTTCTTTTCCCGCACCCTCCATGCCTCCGAAATTCGGCACTCCTCGGTCGAAAAGGAGGCCCAAGCCATTGTGGAAGCTGTGCGACATTGGCGGCATTACCTGGCCGACAGGAGATTCACTCTTCTCACTGACCAATAGTCGGTTGCCTTCATGTCTTGTTTTTTTAAAATAATTTTTATTAAGGTTTTCATAAAATATCAATAACAAAATGAAAAAGGAACCCAACAGGGTTAAGTACAAACCACAGTCCAAAAACAGCAACCCTCCATACCCCCTTCCCCCTGTATATAAATAATAAATTAACATTAACACCCCGACTTACCACAATAAATATATACACCCCCTCAGACCCCCCCAGTGTAAATAACAAAAACAAAAATAAAGTAAACCTCCCCCCCCCCACCCCACGAGCTGCTGCTGCCATTGACCAATGTCTACCGTTCTGCCAGGAAGTCTAAGAACGGTTGCCACCGCCTAAAGAACCCTTGTACCGACCCTGTCAAGGCGAATTTCACCCTCTCCAATTTAATGAACCCCGCCATATCGCTGATCCAGGATTCCACGCTTGGGGGCCTCGTATCTTTCCACTGAAGAAGAATCCACCGTCGGGCTACCAGGGACGCAAAGGCCAGAATTCCGGCCTCTTTCGCCTCCTGCACTCCCGGCTCCTCTGCCACCCCAAATATTGTGAGCCCCCAGCCCGGTCTGACCCTGGATCCTACCACCCTCGACACCATCCTCGCTACGCCCTTCCAAAATTCCTCCAGCGCTGGGCATGCCCAGAACATATGGGTGTGATTTGCTGGGCTCCCTGAGCACCTAACACACCTGTCCTCACCCCCAAAGAACCTGCTCATCCTTGTCCCGGTCATGTGTGCCCTGTGCAGCACCTTAAACTGTATGAGGCTGAGCCTCGCGCACGAAGAGGAAGAGTTCACCCTCCCTAGGGCATCTGCCCACGTCCCCTCCTCGATCTCCTCTCCCAACTCCTCCTCCCACTTACCTTTCACCTCCACCACCGAGGCCTCCTCCTCCTCCTGCAGGTTGCCTTCATGTTTAACAATACGCAGTGGGGCAAGATCAAAAACGACAAGATCTTGATGTGGAGGATTGTGCTCTCCACCTATAACTATGAGATCTTGTACTGCCCGGGGAAGCTCAATGAGCCCCCAGATGCCCTGTCCCGCGGTACATGACCAGCGCACAAGTGGACCGACTCCGGGCTCTCCACAATGACCTCTGCCACCCGGGGGTCACCCGGTTCTTCCATTTTGTCAAGGCCCGCAACCTGCCCTACTCTATTGAGGAGGTCAGGACCGTAACCAGAGACTGCCAAGTCTGTGCAGAGTGCAAGCCGCACTTCTACCGGCCAGATCGAGCCCACCTGGTGCAGGCCTCTCGCCCCTTTGAGCGGCTCAACATGGACTTCAAATATCCCCTCCCCTCCACCGACCTCAACACGTAATTGATGAGTACTCCCGGTTCCCTTTCGCCATCCCATGCCCCGACATGACTTCTGCCACGGTCATCAAGGCCCTGCACAGCATCTTCACCCTGGTCGGTTTCCCCACCTACATCCATAGCGATCGGGAATCCTCTTTCAGGAGTGATGAGCTGCTTTCAGGAGGGATGACCAGCTACAATCCCCGGGGAAACGGGCAGGTGCAAGGGAGAATGGGACAGTCTGGAAGGCCGTCCTGCTGGCCCTTCGGTCTAGAAATCTCCCAGTCTCCCGCTGGCAGGAGGTCCTCCCCGACGCGCTCCACTCCATCCGGTCGCTCCTGTGCACCGCTACTAATGAGACCCCTCACAAACGTGTCTTTGCCTTCCCTAAGAAGTCCACCTCCGGGGTCTCGCTCCCAACATGGCTGACAGTTCCTGGACCCGTCCTCCTCCGGAAGCATGTGCAGAGCCATAAATCTGATCCCTTGGTTGAAAAAGTCCACCTCCTCCATGCAAACCCACAGTACGCCTACGTGACACACCCCGACGGGCGACAGGACACAGTCTCCCTCTAGGACCTGGCACCCACTGGGTCCCCACCCACAACCCCCGACCTGATACCGCTCCCCTCCTCGGTTGCTTCGTTCAACCCTGCCCCACCCACCCTCCTACCAGCGAACCTCACAACAGCCCTCACCCATGCAGGGACCGTCCCCCCACTGGATCCACTAAGAGGTGAAGAAGGAGAGGACAACACGCTCCCGGAGTGACCACAACGGCGCCCACACCACCACCAGGACTGAGGCGATCGCAGCGGAGGGTCAGAGCCCCCGACAGACTCAATCTGTAATGTTTTCTTCACTCCCGCCGGACTTTTTTTTAAACAGGGGGTGAATGTGGTAAACACCACTGGTAACACATTGCATGTATTACGGTACTGCCCATGTACTACAGGTACCACGGTAAATCCCAGCCTGCTGGCTCCTCCCAGCAGGCGGCGTATAAAAGTGTAAGCTCTCCTGCGCTGCTCCCATTCTGGTTCCAGCTGCAGGAGGCACAACATCTTGTGCAATAAAGCCTCGATTGTTTCACCATTCTCGTCTCGTGGCAATTGACGGTGCATCAAAGGCCTTTTGCGAAACAATATCACAGGCCATAGACGGGTACGTTACCAGGAACCAGAATGGAAAGGTCTCACCCTCCGCATTCTGGGAGGCGCTAAAGGCTGTGATCAGAAGAGAGATTATTTTCTGTTTTTTAACAAATTTAAAGTACCTAATTATTTTTTTCCTATTAAGGGGCAATTTAGCGTGGTCAATCCACCTACCCTGCACATCTTTGGGTTGTGGAGGTGAAACCCACACAGACACGGGGAGAATGTGCAAACTCCACATGGACAGCGACCCAGAGCCGGGATCAAAGCCGGGTCTTCAGCGGCGTCAACAGCAGTGCTAACCACTGCGCCACGTGCTGCCCCAGAGGACAGATTATCGCGTACAAAGCATGCAGAGACAGGAACGAGAGGGTGGCGAAGCAACAACTGGTCGACTCCATACTGGTGGCGGACCGACAGTACACCGCGGCCCCGACCGTACAGCCTCTGGCGGAGAGGTAAAAGCTACACATGGACTTCGAGCTTCTCCACGAGGAAGGCCGTGCACCAACTCTGCCAGATACTGGGGCCCTTCTACAAGCATGGAGACCAAGCCAGCTGCCTGCTGGCTCACCGGCTGAGGAAGCAGACAGCGACTAGGGAAATTAGAGCAGGTTAGAGACAGCAAAGGGAGGCTGGTAGCCGAATGGAAAAGGTCAACGAGGCCTTCTACTGGGGGTGTACTCCTCCGAACACCCCCCCCCGAGGGGTACTCAAAGATGAAGTAGTTCCTCGATGGACTGGACATGCCAATCGTGGGGAAGATAGGAGACGGAGCCTGGAAGCACCATTAGTGGTGGGAGAAGTCGTGGAGAGTATCACCTCCCAGCACCGGGGCAAGATGGATTCCCGGCAGATTGCTACAAAGAATTTGCGGCAGCACTGGCCCCGTACCTGCGGCAGATGTTCGCAGACTCGCTAGTAAAAGGTTCCCTGTCACCAACACTGGCGTAAGCAGCAATATCGCCACTACCCAAAAACGTCAAAGACCTGTCTGAGCGCGGGTCCGACAGACCCATCTCGCTGCTCAATGTAGATGCAAAAATCCTGGCAAAATCCCTGGCTAGACAGCTGGTGAGTTGCGTACCGGATGTGGTCGCAGAGGACCATATTTGATTGAGTTTTTTGAGGGGGTGACCAAGAAGGTAGATGAGGGCAGTGCAGTAGACGTTGTCTACATGGACTTTAGCAAAGCCTTTGACAAGGTACCGCATGGAAGGTTGTTGCAGAAGGTTAAAGCTCACGGGATCCAGGGTGAGGTTGCCAATTGGATTCAAAATTGGCTGGACGACAGAAGACAGAGGGTGGTTGTAGAGGGTTGTTTTTCAAACTGGAGGCCTGTGACCAGTGGTGTGCCTCAGGGATCGGTGCTGGGTCCACTGTTATTTGTGATTTATATTAATGATTTGGATGAGAATTTAGGAGGCATGGTTAGTAAGTTTGCAGATGACACCAAGATTGGTGGCACAGTGGATAGTGAAGAAGGTTATCTAGGATTGCATCAATTAGGCCAGTGGGCCGACAAATGGCAGATGGAGTTTAATTTAGATAAATGTGAGGTGATGCATTTTGGCAGATCGAATCAGGCCAGGACCTACTCAGTTAATGGTATGGCGTTGGGGAGAGTTATAGAACAAAGAGATCTAGGAGTACAGGTTCATAGCTCCTTGAAGGTGGAGTCGCAGGTGGACAGGGTGGTGAAGAAGGCATTCGGCATGCTTGGTTTCATTGGTCAGAACATTGAATACAGGAGTTGGGACGTCTTGTTGAAGTTGTACAAGACATTGGTACGGCCACACTTGGAATACTGTGTGCAGTTCTGGTCACCCTATTATAGAAAGGATATTATTAAACTAGAAAGAGTGCAGAAAAGATTTACTAGGATGTTACCGGGACTTGATGGTTCGAGTTATAAGGAGAGGCTGGATAGACTGGGACTTTTTTCCCTGGAGCGTAGGAGGCTTAGGGGTGATCTTATAGAGGTCTATAAAATAATGAGGGGCATAGATAAGGTAGATAGTCAACATTTTTCCCAAAGGTAGGGGAGTCTAAAACTAGAGGGCATAGGTTTAAGGTGAGAGGGGAGAGATTCAGAAGGGTCCAGAGGGGCAATTTCTTCACTCAGAGGGTAGTGAGTGTCTGGAATGTACTGCCAGAGGTAGTAGTAGAGGCGGGTACAATTGTGTCTTTTAAAAAGCATTTAGATAGTTACATGGGTAAGATGGGTATAGAGGGTTATGGGCCAAGTGCGGGCAACTGGGACTAGCTTAATGGTAAAAACTGGGCAGCATGGACTGGTTGGGCCGAAGGGCCTGTTTCCATGCTGTAAACTTCTATGATTCTATGATTCTAGGACCAGACGCTTTGTCAAGGGCGGGCAACTAACATCAAACGTCAGGTGCCTGCTGAACGTGATCACGACCCCATCCGGGGAGAGAACACCAGAACTGATAATCTTCCTGGATGCAGAAGAGGCCTTCGACAGAATCTAGTGGAAGTACCTCAGAGAGGGACTGGAATGGTTTGAGCTTGGATCAGTGTTCACCTCCTAGGTAAAGCTACTGTACAGCGCTCCCATGGTGTGGTGGTATGTATTAGGGGTAATACGGTACACCATGAGTCGACAGGCTATTGGTGGAGGGATGCCAGGTCCTGATAGGATCTGCCACTTTCTGGACTCCACCCAGAAATGCCGGTATAAGAACCCAGTTTTTCCCTCCATTTCCCTCAGCAGCTGCATTCTGTAACTACGCTGCTGGGGATAAAGTTCTGCTTAATAAAGCCTTCACTTGACATTACCTCAACCTGCCTCGCGTCATATTGACGGTGCTACAATTTATTAAGCAGAATTTAAATTGAAGAAAACGACGTGGGAACATGGAGCTCCGAATCACCCCGGAGTGCCTGCGCATCACACCCCAAGCAGCTAACTCGGCCTCTATCTTCAAGCGCTGGATGGCTTGCTTTGAGGGCTACCTCCAAACGGCCCCCGGCACACCAACAGACGAACAAAAGATGCAGGTCCTCTATTCCAGGGTGAGTCCTGACGTCTACTCCCTTATCGAGGACGAGGACGGTTTCACCGGTGCCATCGCCGCGCTGAAGGATATCTACATCCAGCCCGCCAACCAGGTTTTTGCTCGCTACCAGCTCGCCACACGACAGCAATTTCCGGGGGAATCGCTGGACGTGTTTTATAACGCCCTGCAGATCCTGGGTCGAAACTGCAACTGCCCGGCGGTAACAGCGAGTGAACACATAGAGCTCCTGGTCCGCGATGCGTATGTGGCAGGTTTGGCCTCTTCCCAGATCCGCCAGAGGCTTCTGGAGAAAGAATCTCTGGGACTTACAGAAGCTCGGGCCCTGGCGGCATCTCTCGATGTGGCCTCGCGTAACGCCCGCGCCTACGTCCCCGACCGCACTACAGCCCCTTGGGCTCCGTGGACCCCCGCTGCGGTCGACTCTCCGACACCGCCCCCACCCCCGCAAACCTGCGCGGCTAAAACACCAGACCAACCGGGGGGGCCCCGCTGCTATTTTTGAGGCCAGCCGAAACACCCTCGGCCGCGCTGCCCGGCCCGCGCGGCTACCTGCAAAAGCTGTGGGAAGAAGGGCCACTACGCGATGGTGTGCAAGTCCCGCGGGGTCGCCGCTATCTCCGGGGAAGAAACGGGACCAGAGACCCAGCCCCCCCAGCGATCCATGTGCGACCAACGTACGATGCCATTTTGGACCCCGGACGCCACGAGGGAGAGATGGGTACTGCCATTTTGTCCACCCCCGACTGCGCTCGATCCGTGGACGCCGCCATCTTGGCTGAAGGACCCCGACACAGACGGCCACATACTGCCTGATTACGATGCTCAACTTCAACAACCACGTCTGGCTTCGATGACCCTTGACCAGTCGCGACCCCGGACGCTCCAGACTGCGACCACTACAGTTCTAGTGAATGGCTACGAGACGCCGTGTCTTATCGACTCTGGGAGCACGGAGAGCTTCATTCATCCGGACACGGTAAGGCGCTGTTCCCTCGTAATTCGGCCAAGCACCCAGAAAGTTTTCCTGGCGGCGGGATCCCACTCCGTTCAGATCACGGGGTTCTGCATCGCTAACCTAACGGTGCAGAGGCGGGAGTCCCGAAATTACCGGCTGTATGTCCTCCCCCATCTCTGTGCGCCCACACTCCTAGGGTTGGACTTCCAATGCAACCTCCAGAGTTTAACATTTAAATTTGGCGGCCCTATACCCCCACTGACTGTCTACGGCCTCGCGACCCTCAAGGTTGACCCGCCTTCCTTGTTTGCGAACCTCACCCCGGATTGCAAACCCGTCGCCACAAGGAGCAGACGGTACAGCGCCCAGCACCGAGCATTTATCTGGTCCGAAGTCCAGAGGCTGCTGAAGGAAGGCATCATCCAGGCTAGCAACAGTCCCTGGAGAGCCCAGGTGGTAGTTGTTAAGACCGGGGAGAAACAGAGGATGGTCATCGACTATAGTCAGACCATCAACAGGTACACTCAGCTAGATGCGTACCCTCTCCCCCGCATATCCGACATAGTCAATCGGATTGCACAGTACAAGGTCTTTTCCACCGTGGACCTCAAGTCCGCCTACCACCAGCTCCCCATCCGTCCCGGTGACCGCAACTATACTGCCTTCGAAGCAGACGGGCGGTTATACCACTTTTTAAGGGTTCCATTCGGCGTCACGAACGGAGTCTCGGTCTTCCAACGAGAGATGGACCGAATGGTTGACCAGCACGGTTTACGGGCCACGTTCCCGTATCTCGACAACGTCACCATCTGCGGCCACGACCAGCAGAACCACGACGCCAATCTCCAAAAATTCCTCCAGACCGCTCACGCCCTGAACCTCACTTACAACAAAGAAAAATGCGTGTTCCGCACCAATCGTCTAGCCATCCTGGGCTACGTAGTGCACAATGGAGTGATAGGCCCCGACCCTGAACGCATGCGCCCCCTCATGGAGTTCCCTCTCCCCCACTGTGCCAAAGCCCTGAAATGTTGCCTGGGCTTCTTTTCTTATTACGCCCAGTGGGTCCCCCAGTACGCAGACAAGGCCCGTGCACTAATCCAGTCCACTACTTTTCCCCTGACGACAGAGGCATGCCAGGCCTTTAGCCGCATCAAAGCGGATATCGCAAAGGCCATGATGTGCGCCATCGACGAGTCCCTCCCCTTCCAGGTTGAGAGCGACGCATCCGATGTAGCTCTGGCGGCCACCCTCAACCAAGCAGGCAGACACGTGGCCTTCTTCTCCCGAACCCTCCACGCTTCAGAAATCCGCCACTCCTCAGTGGAAAAGGAGGTACAAGCAATAGTGGAAGCTGTGTGACACTGGAGGCATTACCTGGCCGGTAGGAGATTCACTCTCCTCACTGACCAACGGTCGGTTGCCTTCATGTTCGATAATGCACAGCGGGGCAAGATCAAGAACGACAAGATCTTGCGGTGGAGGATCGAACTCTCCACCTTCAATTATGAGATCTTGTATCGTCCCGGAAAGCTGAACGAGCCATCCGATGCCCTATCTCGCGGCACATGTGCCAATGTACAAGTGGACCGTCTACAAGCCCTCCACGAGGACCTCTGCCACCCGGGGGTCACTCGTTTCTACCACTTCCTTAAGGCCCGCAACCTCCCTTACTCCGTCGAGGACGTCCGAACAGTCACCAGAAACTGCCAGACCTGCGCTGAGTGCAAACCGCACTTTTTCAGGCCAGATAGAACGCACCTGGTTAAGGCCTCTCGACCCTTTGAACGCCTCAGTTTGGATTTCAAAGGCCCCCTCCCCTCCACCGATCGCAACGCGTACTTCCTGAACGTCGTTGACGAATACTCCTGTTTCCCTTTCGCCATCCCCTGCCCCGACATGACAGCGTCCACGGTCATTAAAGCCCTCGGTACCATTTTTACACTGTTCGGTTTCCCCGATTTCCCCGACTATATCCATAGCGACAGGGGGTCCTCCTTTATGAGCGACGAACTGCGTCAATTCCTGCTCAGCAGGGGCATAGCCTCGAGCATGACGACCAGTTACAACCCCCGGGGGAACGGGCAGGTAGAAAGGGAGAATGGAACGGTCTGGAAGGCCGTCCTGCTGGCCCTCCGGTCTAGGAGCCTCCCAGTTTCCCGCTGGCAGGAAGTCCTCCCGGATGCCCTTCACTCTATCCGGTCCCTGCTGTGCACCACCACGAATCAAACACGTCACGAGCGCCTCCTCCTCTTTCCTAGGAAGTCCTCCTCTGGAATGCCACTTCCGACCTGGCTAGCAGCTCCGGGACCCATGTGCGGGTGCACAAGTCAGATCCGTTGGTGGAACGGGTGCATCTCCTTCACGCCAACCCGCAATACGCCTATGTGGAGTACCCCGATGGCCGACAGGACACGGTCTCCCTGCGAGATCTGGCGCCCGCCGGAGCTACCCACACCCCCCCAACGCCAATCACCACCTCCTCACTCCCGCTGGTTCATCCCGCAGCCACCCCCTTCCCGGGGGGTTCGGTTCTCCTCCCAGACCCGCCCAGGAGTAAGGACACAGGGGACAGCGCTACGCTCCCAGAGTCGACGGGACTCGAGCCAGCACCATCACCACCACGCCCGAGATGATCGGAAAGGACGACCAGGGTGCCCATCCGGCTCATCGAATCACTTTAACTCTCAACATTTTCAGTTATCGTGTCTTGTTATAGTTATGGCATCATGCCGACCCTGTTTGATAATTTTGTGTTTTGTTCAAAGTTACGGCACAGTACCGACTCTGTAAACCCCTACCACCATGCGAACCACCATCCCGTCGGGTTTTTTTCAACAAGGGGTGAATGTGGTGGTATGTATTAGGGGTAATACGGTGCACCATGTGTCGACAGGCTATTGGTGGAGGGATGCCAGGTCCTGATAGGATCTGCCACTTACTGGACTCCACCCAGAAATGCCGGTATAAGAACCCAGTTTTTCCCTCCATTTCCCTCAGCAGTTGCATTCTGTAACCACGCTGCTGGGGATAAAGTTCTGCTTAATAAAGCCTTCAATTGACATTACCTCAACCTGCCTCGCGTCATATTGACGGTACTGGCAAGCGTACACACTAACACCACCAGCTCTAAATACTTCCAGCTGCGAGGCAGGGAAGGGATCATGAAGCTCTTAACAGACCTTGGAACCTTCCCATGCTACAAACTCAAAATGGAGGAATCTCTCCTCCTTGATTTTGTGCCCAAAGCACGGACGTACAGGGCGTGTGACAGCAGTGTACATGCCGGGTGCATGACCTGTTCTCTGCTGCTGTTTCTGGCGGGGAGATTCCGTCTTTTGTATTTAAAGGTCAGTCGCGACCAGAATTCTCAACTTAAAAGCCGGTCGTGCCCATTGGGCCTCCCCCGCCATCGGGAACATCGCGACCAATCGCTCTGCGACCTTCCTGACACCCGCCTGCAACCTACCCATGGCTCGTGACCCTGAATTTGAAAAACCCTGGCCGAGAGGAGTATAGAAAGCACTGGGGTCAAATAAAAAAGGAAATTAGGAAATCAAAAAGAGGGCATGCAAAAATATTAGCAAGCAAGATTAAGGAAATCCCAAAGATGTTTTACCAGTATATAAAAAGCAAAAGGATATTTAAGGAAAAAAAGTGGGAAGGAAAAAGTGGGACCTAACAGAGATAAAGAAGGGAATTTGTGTGAAGATGCAGAGGATATGGGAAGAGTTTTACACAAATTTTTGTCTCTGTATTCACACAGGAAAGGGATAATGCGAATATAGTAATCTAAAAGGAACAGTGTGAAATATTGGCTAAGATAATCATAATGAGAGAGGAAGTGTTAGAGGTGTTGGAATCCTTCAAAGTAGATAAGTCGCCAGGGCCAGATGGATTGTTTCCAAGGACTTTTAAGGCGGTCAAGGAGGAAATAGCAGATGCTCTGAGGGTTATTTTCCAATCTTCACTGGACACAGAGGATGTGCTGGAAGACTGGAAGAATGCAAATGTGGTTTCATTGTTTTAATAGGATACGAAGGAAAGGTCAAACAATTATAGGCCGGTTAGTCTTACTTCAGTGGTGGGCAAATCTTTAGAACCAATCCTGAGAGTTCAGGTAAACTGTTACTTAGAAAGGCATGGACGAGCCAGGGATAGTCAGCATGGCTCGGTTGAAGCAAAGTATTGCCTTACAAATTTGATTGAACACTTTGAGGAAGTGACGAGGAGCTTAGATGAAGGTAGTGCAGTGGATGTTGTCTGCATGGATTTTAGCAAGGCATTTGACAAACTCCCACATGGCAGACTGGTCAAAAAAGTAAAAGCCCATAGGATATAGGGTAATGTGGCAAATTGGATCCAAAGTTGGCTTAGTAACAGGAAACAAAGGGCAATGGTTGTCCTTGCGAATGGAAAGTTGATTCAAGTGGTGTTCCGCAAGAGTATATGTTAATGATTTGGACTTGAATGTTGGGAGCATGTTTGGGAAATTTGCAGTTGACACAAAGATTGACTGCGTAGTGGATAGTGCAGAGCATAGCTGTAAACTGTAAGATGGGTTGGCGGAGTGGGCAGGAGAATGGCAGATGGAGTTCAACTCGGATAAGTGTGAGGTAATGCATACAGGAAGGTCAAAAAGTAAAAGGGAACACACAAGAAATGGGACTATGCTGAGGGGGTAGATGAATTGAAGATGCCGGCGTTGGACTGGGGTGGGCTCAGTAAAAAGTCTTGCAACACCAGGTTAAAGTCCAACAGGTTTATTTGCAATCACTAACTTCCGGCGATGAAGGAGCTACGCTCCAAAAGCTAGTGATTCCAAATAAACCTGTTGGACTTTAACCTGGTGGGGTAGATGAAGTGAGAGATATTGATGTTCAAGTGCACAGGTCCCTAAAGGTAACAGTACAGGTAGATAAGGATGCAAAGACAGCATATGGAATGCTGTCCTTCATTGGCAGAGGTCTAGAATATGAAAGTAAGGATATATAATGTTGGACTTGTACAAAACACTGGTGAGGCCACCACTGGAGCATTGTGTGCAGTTCTGGTCACCACATTACAGGAAGGACGCTATTGCTCTGGAGAGAGTGCAGAGAAGATTTACCAGACTGTTGCCAGGGCTGGAGAATTGTAGGAAAGATTGGAGGGCTTGGGGTTGTTTTCCTGGGAACAGGGAAGACTGAGGGGTGACACGATTGAGGTATGCGAAACTATGAGGGGTAGAGATAGAGTGGACAGGAGGAACCTGTTTCCCTTGGCAGAGAGTTCAAAAACCAGCAGTCATAGATTCAAGCTAAGTGGCAGACATTTGAGGGGGCATGAGGGAAAACGTTTTTACGTAGAGGGTGGTGCGTGTCTGGAAGACACTGCCTGAGTTGGTGGTGGACGCAGAGGCCCTAAACTCTTTTTAAAAAGTACCTGGACCTGCATCTTAAGTGCTGTAAGCAGCAGGGCTATGGGCCGTGTGCAGGAAGTTGGGATTGACAGGGCACCTGGGTGTCTTTGGGTCGGCATGGACAAGATGGGCCAAAGGCCCCCTTCTGTGCTTTATCGTTTCTGTGGTTCAAGATGGTGGATGGGGTGTTGGTCAAAGCAGGGCGTTTTTTCCTGGATGGTGTCAATCTTCTTGAATGTTGTTGGAGCCCATACTCATCCAGACAAGGGGAGAACATTCCATCGCACTGCTGACTTGTGCTTTGTGGATGGTTGACAGACTTTGGGGGGGGGGGGGGGTGGTGAGGAGGAGGAATCCCACTTCTGACCTTATGATGGAGGCAAGGGCGTTGATGAAGCAGCTGAGGATGGTTGGGACTGAGATGATTGACCCCCCAACAGCCGCCACCATGTGTGACTCCAGCCAGGGCAGCACATTGGCTAGCACCGCAGCCTTACGGCGCCGAGGTCCCAGGTTCGATCCCGGCTCTGGGTCACTGTCCGTGTGGAGTTTGCACATTCTCCCCGTGTCTGCGTGGGTTTCACCCCCACAACCCAAAGATGTGCAGGGTAGGTGGATTTGCCACCCTAAATTGCCCTTTAATTGGAAAAAATGAATTGGGTACTCTAAATTTTTTTAAAAAAATGTTTTAAAAATGTATGACTCCAGCCAGTGCAGAGTGACTCCCTATCTGGTCTGTCCAGACCCGCCATTCTTCTCAACACCACCCTCAAATTCTCCTCTCGGCCAGCTCCTCAAAGGGGAACAACCCCCGCTTCTCCAATCGACCGGGGCAAAGTAAGTTAATACTCAACAGGAAGATATTGAGGGAGGCTGAGGAAGTGCCTTGGAGTGCAGGTCCTACAGGTCCCTGGCGGACAAGGTGGTCAAGAAAGCATATGGAACTGTATAAAAGGGTGGTTCGGTAACAGCTAGAGCTTTGTGTACAGTACTAGTCACCACGTTACAGGAAAAACATCATTGCTTTGGAGAAAGAGAGTGCAGAGGAGATTTACAGGAATTATGCCAGGGCTTGAGAATTGCAGCTATGATCAGAGATTTGAGAGGCAAGGGTTGTTTTCCTCAGAACAGGGGAGGTTAAGGGGTGACCTAATTGAGATGTACAAAATTATGATGGGGCCAAGACAGAGTAGAGGGGAAAGACTTGTTTCACCAAGACGAGGGTGTCAATTACCAGAGAGCATAGATTTAAGGTGATTAATAGAACGATTAGAGGAAACATGAGGGAGAACCTTTTCACTCAGACGGTGGTGGGCATCTGGAATTCACTGTCTGAGTTGGTGGATAAGGCGGCACGGTAGCACAGTGGTTAGCACTGCTGCTTCACAGCGCCAGGGTCCCAGGTTCGATTCCCGGCTTGGGTCACTGACCGTGCGGAGTCTGCACGTTCTCCCCGTGTCTGCGTGGGTTTCCTCCGGGGGCTCCGGTTTCCTCCCACAAGTCCCGAAAGACGTGCTGTGGGGTGAATTGGACATTCTGAATTCTCCCTCTGTGACCCGGACAGGCTCCGGAATGTGGCGACTGGGGGCTTCTCACAGTAACTTCACTGCAGCGTTAATGTAAAGATACTTGTGACAATAACGATTATTATTCTTAAAGGGGACATCGGCGAACCAGATGGGTTTTTAAAACAACAAATATTACATGGCCACCATTACTGAGACCAGCTTTTCAATTCCAGACATACAAATTCGAATTTCTCACACACACACCCCCCCCCTCCCCCCCGCCCGCCCGCCCCCGCCCCCGCCCCTCCCAGAGCACTGGTCTGGGCCTCTGCATGACCAGCGCATAGATCTTCCCTCAATCCATTGTCTCCCCCTAAGTGAGGTGGTTGTATAAATGTAGGTCTTTAATTAGATGAGACATAACAATGCAGTTAGGTCTGAACCAATGTTTCACAAAGGTTCACCTTGCCCCCACGGTGTAGGGGGTAATGTATTAACCTGGACTGAAGAGTGGCTGGCTGGCAGAAAACAGAGAGTATGCATTAATGGGCCATTGTCTGATTGGCAGCGCGTGATGAACGGAGTCCCGCAGGGGCCTGTCCCGGGACCTCAACGTTTTACAACTTACATCAATTTGTTTAGATGAGGGCAGTTGAGGCATGGTAGATAAATTTTCGTATGACGCAAAGATAGGTGGGAAAGTATGTTGGGAAGAAGACATGCGGGGATTGCAGATCAATATAGATAAGTTGAGTGAGTGGGCAAAAAATCTGGAAGGTGGAGTATAATTTGGGAAAATGTGAAGTTGTTCGCTTGGCAAGAAGAATGAACAAGGCGCGTGTTACCCAACGGAGAACGATCACAGAATGCCGAGGCGCAGAGAGATTTAGGTGTCCTTGTGCATGAGTCACAGAAGGTTAGTATGCTGGTAGAGCAAGTAATCAAGAAGGCTATCTTTTTAAAAATAAATTGAGAGCATCCAATTATTTTTTTTCCAATGAAGGAGCAATTTAGCCTGGTCAATCCGCCTACCCTGCATATCTTTTTGGGCCGTGGGGGTGAGATCCACACAGACAGGGGGAGAATGTGCAAACTCCACACGGACAGTGGCCCGGAGCCGGGATCGAACGAGGAACCTCAGTACAGTGAGGCAGCATTGCTAACCACTGTGCCACCCTATCAAGAAGGCTACCTAATCAAGAATGCTGTCCTTTATTCCGAGAGGTGAGACCGCATCGCGAAAACTGCATGCACCAAGGCCATGGACCAAATGCTGGAAAATGGGATTAGAATAGGTATGTGTTTGGCGGTCGATGCAAATGCGATGGGCCGAACTCTATAACTCTTGGTCTTCTTATTTATTATGTCAGTAATAAGCTAGATGTTTCCCCCAGCAGCTCAGATACAGAATGAGGGCTGCTGGGGCGGCACGGGTTCTTATACCCCGCCTAGCAGGGCGGAGCTATTAGACACTCTAGCCAATAGCAAGCATACAGGTTCTACCAATGGTGCTTTAGCCTCTCAGGTACTGTAATACCTATAATACCACAGTAAGGAAGACCGTAAATCTCCAATTAGAGGTCGTTTGGAAGAGATTTTAGTAGATTGATACCTGGAATGAGCGGGTTGTCTTATGAGGAAAGGTTATTTTTAATTCATCTTTATGGGATGTGGGCATCGCTGGCCGGGCCCTTCCCTATTTGCCCCTTGAGAAGGTGGTGGTGAGCTGCCTTCTTGAACCCGCTGCAGTCCCTGTGTGGTTGGACAACCTGGATTTGTTACCATTGGAGTTCGGAAGAGTGAGGTGGGGATGACTTGATTGAAGTAACTAAGATCCCGAACGGTCTCGACAAGGTGGACTTTGAAAGGTTTGTTTCCTCTGGGCAGCAGGGTGGCGCAGTGGTTAGCACTGGGGCTACGGCCCTGAGGACCCGGGTTCGAATCCCGGCCCTGGGTCGCTGTCCGTGTGGAGTTTGGCCACGCTAACTTGCACCTTAATTGGGAAAAAAAAATAATTGGGTATACTAAATTTATTTAAAAAAAGGATTGTTTCCTCTTGTGGGTGAGTCCCAAACTGGTGAGGAGAGAGGGGGGGCGGGGGTACTGCTTTAAGATTAGGGGGTAGCCTTTTTGGGACAGAGATATGGAGAAAGTTTTTCTCTCAAAGGGCCATGCGACTTTGGTGAGGGGAGGTCACTGAATATTTTTAAGGTGGAAGTTAGATAGATTATTGTGAAACAAATGGATCCAAGGTTATCGGGGTGGGGGGTGGGTAGATGGGGAATGTGGAACTCAAAACACAAACCAATCAGCCACGATCTGACTGAATGCTGAAGCAGGCTTGATGGGCCGAATGGCCTACTCCCACTCCTATTTCGTATTGACCCCTGCGCCTCTATTTAGAAAGCCCAGGATCCCGTTTTGCCTTGTTAACCACTTCCTCAACCTGCCCTGCCACCTGCGCTTTATGCACAAACACCACCCACCAAGGTCCCCTGCTCCTGCAAATCGTGCTGCGTCCTTTTTTTGCATTGCCTCTCACCTTCTTCTTATTAAAGCTCCCCGCTAAATTCCATCTGCCCGTCGTCCACCCAGCCCCACCTGCATCCTCTTGAAGTATAACTCGATCCCCCCTCACGGTATTTACCAAGTTTTGTGTCATCTGAAAATTTGGGATGGTGCCGCTGTGCCCCTGCGTCCAGTCATTAATATGTCCCGGGTGGGCGGCACGGTGGCACTGCTCCCACCCCCCCCGGCGCTGAGGACCCGGGTTCAATCCCGGCCCCTGGGTCACTGTCCGTGTGGAGTTTGCACATTCTCCCCGTGTCTGCGTGGGTTTCACCCCCACAACCCAAAGATGTGCAGGGTAGGTGGATTGGCCACATTGAATTGCCCCCTTAGTTGGAAATAAAAAATTGGGTATTCTAAATTTTTTTTTTTTAATTAATACGTACCTGGGAAAAAAAATCTGTAATCCTAAAACCGACCCCTGGGGTATCCCGCTTCATCTCCAGCCTGAAATAAACAAGAACCATTCAACATTACTCCTTATTTCCTTTCATTCAGCCAACTTTCATTGCGAGGGGAGTTGAATACAAGCGTAATGAAGTGATGTTCAGCTGTATGGTATACTGGTGAGACCACATCTGGAGTATTATGTACAGTATTGGTCTCCCTATTTAAGGAAAGACGTAAATGCGTTGGAAGCAGTTCAGAGAAGGTTTACCAGACTTATACCAGAAATGGGCGGGTTGTCTTATGAGGAAAGGGTGGAGAGGTTAGGTTTGTATCCGCTGGTGTTTAGAAGAGTAAGAGGCGATTGGATTGAGAGATACATGGTCCTGAGGGTGTCTTGACAGGAGTGAATGAAAGGGCAGCACGGTAGCATTGTGGATAGCACAATTTCTTCACAGCTCCAGGGTCCCGGGTTCGATTCCCTGCTGGGTCACTGTCTGTGCGGAGTCTGCACGTTCTCCCCGTGTCTGCGTGGGTTTCCTTCGGGTGCTCCAGTTTCCTCCCACAGTCCAAAGATGTGCAGGTTAGGTGGATTGGCCATGCTAAATTGCCCCTTAGTGTCCAAAATTGCCCTTAGTGTTAGAACATAGAACATAGAACAATACAGCGCAGTACAGGCCCTTCGGCCCACGATGTTGCACCAAAACAAAAGCCATCTAACCTACATTATGCCATTATCATCCATATGTTTATCCAATAAACTTTTAAATGTATGTTGGGTGGGGTTACTGGGTTATGAGGATAGGGTGGAGGTGTTGACCTTAGGTAGGGTGCTCTTTCCAAGAGCCGGTGCAGACTCAATGGGCCGAATGGCCTCCTTCTGCACTGTAAATTCTATGAGTGGATGTGGAGAGGATAGAATCATAGAATTTCTACAATGCAAAAGGAGGCCATTCGGCCCAGCGGGTCTACACCCACCAACCTAAAAAATAACCCTACCCAGGCCTACTCCTCCGCCCTTTCACCATAACCCCACCTAGCCTGCACATCTTTGGACATTAGGGGGTAATTGAGCATGGCCAATCCACCTAACCATCACTTCTTTGGAGGAACCCGAGCACCCAGAGGAAACCCACGGAGAGAACAGGCACACTCCACACAGTCACCCGAGGCCGGAATTGAACCCGGGTCCCTGACACTGCGAGGCCGCAGTGCTAACCACTGTGCCACCGTGCCGCCCCAGGATGTTCCCTCGTGTCGGAGAATCTAGAACTAGGGATCACTGTTTAAAAATAAGCGGTCGCCCATTTAAAACATAGATGAGGAGAAATTACTTCTCTCTTTGGAACACTCTTCCTCAAAGGGCAGTGGAATCAGAGTCTTTGAATGTTTTCAAGGCAGAGCTGGATAGATTCTTGGTAAACAAGGGGCTGAAAGGTTATTGGGGGTAGGCAGGAGGTTACGGTCAGATCAGTCATGGTCTAATTGAATTGCAGAATAAGCAAGTGGCCTACTCTTGCTCATATGCTCAAGGGGCTGGTTTAGCACCGTGGGCTAAACAGCTGGCTTGTAATGCAGAACAACACCAGCAGCGCGGGGTCAATTCCCGTACCGGCCTCCCCGAACAGGCGCCGGAATGTGGCGACTTGGGGCTTTTCACCGTAACTTCATTGAAGCCTACTTGTGACAATAAGCGATTATTATTATTATGAGTACCTCCACTGTCCCTTTCATTCTACGAGCTATGACTTTGTGGCCAAGTCCGTTATGTGGCACTGTCATTTGGATGTCCATGTACAGTGCATCCACCACATTACCCTCAACAGCCCTCTGTTGTCTCATCAAAATGCTCTTATGAGGTTAGTTAACACATGACGTGCTGATCACAAATTTGTGCTGGCTTCCTTTCCCCAGCAGGCGGGAGGTTGGTCTTCATAGCAAGAGGATTCGAGTACAGGAGGCAGAGATGTCTTGCTGCAGTTGTACAAGGCTTTGGTGGAGTATTGTGTGCAGTTGTGTAATCCTTATCTGAGAAAGGATATTCTTGCTATAGACGGAGTGCAGCGAAGGTTTGCCAGACTGATTCCTGGGATGGTGGGACTGACATATGAGGAGAGATTGAGTCGGTTAGGATTATATTCCCTGCAATTTAGAAAAATGAGAGGGGGATCTCATAGTGACCAAAAAATTTTAACAGGACTTGACAGGGTTGATGCAGGAAGGATGTTCCCGATGGTGGGTGTGTCCAGAACCAGGGGTCACAGTCTGAGGATATGGGGTAGACCATTTCGGACAGAGATGAGGAGACATTTCTTCACCCACAGAGTGGTGAGCCTATGGAATTCACTACCACAGGAAGTAGTTGAGGTCAAAACATTGTATGTTTTCAAGAAGGTGTTGGATATAGCTCTTGGGGTGAATGGGATTTGAGTATATGGGGCGGAACCGGGAACAGGTTAATGAGTTGGATAGTGTCATGTCAGAGTACCTTTAAGACATGGATGTTTAAGCAATGTACCTTTAAGAAAACAGTGATGTCAGAGAGTGGGTGGGGCTGAGCTCAGGTCAGCCATTTTGCAGGTTTTTAGTTTCGGTTTAAAAAGCAGTGTGTGTGTGTTTCCAGAGAGCTGGACCTCTGCCATGAAAGACTATCTCTGGATCATTTGGGTGACTATAAGTAAAGCCTTTAACCTGATGTGATTTTGTTTAAAGGTGTTCAGTCTCTTGGGAGTTTGAAGGAACATTTTAAGGAATTATTTACTGCTGGAATATTTCCTGAGTTATCTTTGAAGTAAGGGGTGTTAAGAGATCCAATGTTTATTTAAGATGTTAAGTTGAGTTCATGGAATAAACAGTGTTTTGTGTTTAAAAACTCTTGTGTCCATAATTGTAATCCACACCTGGGAAAAAGCCGTGTGCTCGGAAAAGCAACAAATCCATTAAAGGGAGAGGTTGCTTGAACTCCATGATACATTTTGGGGTTCTGAAAACGCCTCGCCCATAACAATAATCATCTATAATCATGGTGAATGGCGGAGCAGGCTCGAAGGGCTGAATGGCCTCTTTCTGCTCCTATTTTCCTTGTTTATATGCAGCCTACACTTGGCTGAGTGGCTGTTTTATCTTTTCCCGGATTATCGTTTTATAAAGCCTTCCCATCTGTGGTATCACCACTGATGTATACATTAGATGCTTTGTGGTGAGGCCCTATACTACAGGCACAGGGGTAGTTCCCTGCCTCCAGTAGGCGGAGTATAAATATGTGTGCTCCCGGGTACAGCAGCCATTTCGCCAGCTGCTGTAGGAGGCCACACATCTCAGTGTAATAAAGCCTCGATTGCATCCAACTCTCGTCTTTGTGTAATTGATCGTGCATCAATTTATTACACTAAAGTTTTCAGAAAATGGACCTCCACATCAAGCCGGATCGCCTGCAGCTGGATCCGCAATCAGGCAACGCCAAAAAGGACTTTGAACATTGGCTAGCTTGTTTCGAAGCTGACATCAGGTCTGCACCAGACCCAATTCCGGAAGCTCAGAAGATTCAGATCCTCTACACGCGGCTGAGCTCCAACGTCTTTCCGCTTATCCAGGACTCGCCGACCTACGCAGACGCCATGGCGCTACTGAAGGAAAACTACGCTCAGCGGACTAACACGCTCTACGCCAGACACATCCTCTCCACTCATAGTCAACTTCCTGGTGAGTCAGTGGAAGATTTCTGGCGTGCTCTAATTTCCCTAGTCAGACTGTGCCTGTCAGGCCGTCATGGCCCGGAACACTCAAACTTGCTCATGAGAAACGCTTTTGTTACGGGGATAGGGTCGGATTACATCCACCAGCGCTTCTTAGGAGGGGCCACGCTCGACCTCGCGGCAACCAAAAAGCTTGCGCTCTCACTGATGGCCGCTTCGCGCAACATCCAGGCCTACATCCCTGGCCACGCGGCCCACCCCTCCTACGCATTGTGGACTCGGCAGACGGCCGCCCCATCGGGGACCCCACTCAGCCAACCCCACGCCTGTGCCGCACGGCAGCCAACCAACCCCGGGGGCCCCAAATGTTACTTCTGTGGGCAGCCAAAACACCCCTGACAACGCTGCCCGGTCCGGAGCGCCCTTTGCAAGGCCTGCGGCAAGAAGGGACACTTCGCTGCGGTGTGCCAGGCACGTGCAGTCGCCACTATTGTTCCGACCCCCCCCACGTACGGCCAGTGGGCGCCGCCATCTTCCCCTCCCCGGACCACGTGCAGCCCGTGGGCACCGCCATCTTGTTTTACTCCCACCATGTGCGGCCTGTGGGTGCCGCCATCTTGTTTCCCCCACGACATGTGCGGCCCGTGGGTGCCACCATCGTACCAGGACCCATGCCCCCCGAGCACCCCATCGTCTGCCACCATCGACGACCAGCTGCGTCTCGCCAGTCCCGCCCACGCAACCTAGCAACGGCCTCTACCAATGTGAAAATCGATGGGCATGAGATCTCCTGCCTGCTGAACTCCGGGAGCACCGAGAGCTTCATCCATCCCGATACGGTAAGGCGCTGCTCCCTCGCGGTACACCCCGGCAACCAGAGAATCTCCCTGGCCTCCGGGTCCCACTCCGTGGCGATCCGGGGGTACTGCATCGCCACTCTCACTGTCCAGGGCGTGGCGTTCAGCGGCTTCCGCCTCTACGTCCTCCCCAACCTCTGCGCTGCCTTGCTACTCGGCCTGGACTTCCAGTGCAACCTCCAGAGCCTAACATTGAAATCCGGCGGGCCCCTACCACCCCTTACTGTGTGCGGCCTCGCGACCCTAAAGGTCGACCCACCTTCCCTATTTGCAAACTTAACCCCAGATTGCAAACCTGTCGCCACCAGGAGCAGACGGTACAGCACCCAGGACAGGACCTACATCAGGTCCGAAGTCTAGCAGCTGCTTCGGGAAGGCATCATCGAGGCCAGCAACAGCCCCTGGAGAGCCCAAGTGGTAGTCGTTAAACCTGGGGAGAAACACAGAATGGTCGTGGACTACAGCCAGACCATCAATCGGTACACGCAGCTCGATGCGTACCCCCTCCCACGCATATCTGATATGGTCAATCAGATTGCGCAGTACCGGGTCTTCTCAACTGTGGGCCTTAAATCTGCCTGCCACCAGCTCCCCATCCGCAAGGCGGACCGCCCATACACTGCGTTTGAAGCAGACGGCCGCCTTTACCACTTTCTTAGGGTTCCCTTTGGCGTCACAAACGGGGTCTCGGTTTTCCAATGGGAGATGGACCGAATGGTTGACCGTTACGGGCTGCGGGCCACTTTCCGCACCTAGACAATGTCACCATCTGCAGCCACGATCAGCAGGACCACAACGCCAACCTTGCCAAATTTCTCCACACCGCCACTCTCCACAACCTAACATATAACAAGGAGAAGTGCATGTTCAGCATGAACCGCTTAGCCATCCTCGGTTATGTGGTCCAGAACGGAGTTCTGGGGCCCGATCCCGACCGCATGCGCCCCCTCATGGAACTCCCCCTGCCCCACTGCCCCAAGGCCCTCAAACGATGCCTGGGGTTCTTTTATTACTACCCCCAGTGGGTCCCAAATTATGCGGACAAGGCTCGCCCACTCATTCAATCCACTCTTTTTCCCCTAATGGCCGAGGCTCACCAGGCCTTCAACTGTATTAAGGCGGACATCGCCAAGGCCGCAATGCACGCAGCCGACGAGACGTTACCATTTCAAGTCGAGAGCGACGCATCAGACGTCGCTCTAGCCGCCACCCTCAACCAGGCAGGCAGGCCCGTGGCATTGTTTTCACGAACCCTTCATGCCTCCGAAATTCGGCATTCCTCCGTCGAAAAAGAGGCCCAAGTCATCGTTGAAGCTGTGCGGCATTGGAGGCATTACCTGGCCGGCAGGAAATTCACTCTCCTCACTGACCAACGGTCGGTTGCCTTCATGTTCAATAACACACAGCAGGGCAAGATCAAGAACGATAAAATCTTGAGGTGGAGGATCGAGCTCTCCACCTACAATTACGAGATTTTGTATCGCCCCGGTAAGCTCAAAGAGCCCCCGATGCCCTATCCCGAGGTACATGTGCCAGCGCACAGGTGGACCGACTCCGGACTCTGCACGACGATCTCTGTCACCCGGGCGTCACATGTTTGTACCACTTCATCAAGGCCCGCAACCTGCCCTACTCCATCGAGGAAGTCAGGGCGATCACCAGGGACTGCCAGGTCTGCGCGGAGTGTAAACATCACTTGTACCAGCCAGACCGTGTGCGCCTGCTGAAGGCCTCCCGCCCCTTTGAACGCCTCAGCGTGGACTTCAAAGGGCCCCTCCCCTCCACCGACCATAACACGTACTTCCTCAGTGTGGTCGTCTTTATGTAATTGATTGTGCATCACCATCATCGGGTTTACACTGACAGGGCTGCAATTGCTGGATTCAGCCTTGCATCCTTTTTTTGAAAGGCCGCGATGCACGCGGTCGACGAGATGCTCCCCTTCCAAGTCGAGAGCGATGCATCAGACGTCGCTCTGGCCGCCACCCTCAACCAGGCGGGCAGGCCCGTGGCATTCTTTTCCCGCACCCTCCATGCCTCCAAGATCCGGCACTCCTCCGTCGAAAAGGAGGCCAAGCAAGCGTAGAAGCTGTGCGGCACTGGAGGCATTACCTGGCCGGCAGGAGATTCACTCTCCTCACTGACCAACGGTCGGTTGCGTTCATGTTTAACAACACACAGCGGGGTAAGATCAAAAATGATAATATCTTGCAGTGGAGGATTGAGCTCTCCACCTTTAATTACGAGATTTTGTATCGCCCCGGTAAGCTCAACGAGCTCCCCGATGCCCTGTCCCGAGGTACATGTGCCAGCGCACAAGTGGACCGACTCCGGACCCTGCACGACGATCTCTGTCACCCAGGGGTCACCGCTTTTACCACTTCATTAAGGCCTGCAATCTGCCCTACTCCATCGAGGAAGTCAGGGCTGTCACCAGAGACTGCCGGGTCTGCGTGGAGTGTAAACCGCACTTCTACCGGCCAGACCTTGCGCGCCTGGTGAAGGCCTCCCGCCCCTTTGAACGCCTCAGCGTGGATTTCAAAGGGCCTCTCCCCTCCACCGACTGTAACACGTATTTTCTCAGTATGGTTGGTGAGTACTCCAGATTCCCCTTCGCCATCCCATGACCCGATATGACGTCTGCCACCGTCATCAAAGCCCTCAACACCATCTTCGCTCTGTTCGGTTTCCCCGCCTACGTCCACAGCAACCGGGGATCCTCATTCAGGAGCGATGAGCTGTGCCAGTACCTGCTCAACAGGGGCATTGCCTCGAGCAGGACGACCAGCTACAGTCCCCAGGGAAACGGGCAGGTGGAGCGGGAGAATGGGACGGCCTTGAAGGCTGTCCAGCTGGCCCTGCGGTCTAAAAATCTCCCGGTCTCCCGCTGGCAGGAAGTCCTCTCCGACTCGCTCCACTCCATTTGGTCGCTCCTGCGCACGGCGTTGCTGATTTTCTCCTTGGTTCAATTGCTCTGTTTTATTACCTTTGCTCTCGAGTCGCCAGGTATCTTTATGATACCGCCACGAGGTTCAAGTCCGAGTAATGATTAATAATCCAATACACCGATTAGTAAGATTTCAATCAAAGCACATTTATTATACACAGTAATCGCGACTCATGCACAAATTCTACGTCTAAGCTACTTCTATAACTAACAGGCCTATACTTAGCTACTCCATGCAAACCCGCAGTACGCCTACGTAGTGTACCCCGACGGCCGCCAAGACACAGTCTCCCTCAGGGACCTGGCACTAGCTGGGTCCCCACCCCCCCCCCCCCCTGCCCCAGTGCCCCGGTGCCACCCTCCCCCCAACACACCCCACCACAGCCCCCGCTCCAGGACAATCCGTCCTCCCCTTGGTTCCCCCCCGGGGATGAAGAGGATGTCGACACGCTCCCGGAGTCACCGGCGACCGAGCCGACGCCTGACTCGCCACCAGCACTGCGGCGCTCTCAACGACCGATCAAGGCGCCCGACCGCCTAACTTTGTAACCTTCTCTGAAATTTTAATGACAACCTGTATGTAAATAGTTTTCCACCACCCCCGCTGAACTCATTTTTAACAGGGGGTGAATGTGGTAGTCACCACTGTTGTATTATATTGTATGTACTGCACTGCATACGAGGGTTTTGCGGTAAGGCCCCTGTACTACAGGTACGGGGGTAGATCCCTGCCTGCTGGCTCCGCCCAGTAGGCGGAGTATAAATGTGTGTGCTCTCCTAACTGCAGCCATTTCGGCAGCAGCTGCGGGAGGCCACACATCTCTGTGTAATAAAGCCTCGATTACTCTCTACTCTCGTCTCGTCGTAATTGATAGTGCATCAGCCAGGAAGAAGATACAGAGCTTCCCGGTGGAGCCGGCCTCCACATTACTGGAGGAGGTGCTGACGACAGTGGGACTGGAGAAAGGGGTAGTGTCGGCGGTTTACGGAGCTATTTTGGAAGAGGAGATGGCACCACTGGAAGGGATCAAAGCAAAGTGGGAGGAAGAGTTGGGAGAGGGTATGGAGGAGGGGGTTCTGGTGTGAGGTGCTCTGGAGGGTGAACGCCTCCACCTCGTGCACGAGGTTGGGGCTAATACAGCTGAAGGTGGTATACAGAGCACACCTCACAAGGGCGAGGATGAGCCGGCTCTTTGAGGGGGTAGATTATGTGTGTGAACGCTGCGGGGGAGGGGGGGGGGGGAGCTCGCAAACCATGTTTATGTGTGTTTGGATCCTGTCCAAAGCTGTAGGATTACTAGAAGGAGGTTTTGAGGATAATCTCTAAAGTGGTGCAAGTGAAACTGGACCCAGGCCCCTTGGAGGCCATATTCGGGGTGTCAGGCCAGCTGTGGTTGGAAACGGGTGCGGAGGCAGATGTTGTAGCCTTCGCCTCGTTGATCGCCCGAAGGCGGATCCTGTTGGGATGGAGATCAACATCTCCACCCTGTGCCCTGGCGTGGCGGGGGGGGGGATCTGTTGGAATTCTTAACTCTTGAGAAGGTCAAATTTGAACTGAGGGGAAGGATGGAGGGGTTCTACAATTCATGGGCATTATTCATTCTGCACTTTCAAGAATTGGATCACATCGAACATACGTGAGGTGCGGTTGTGGGGGAGGGCGACTGTGTGTGTTAATGGTGACTATGGGCGATTCCTTTTTGTTATTTGTTTATGTTAACATGCGGGCAGTTGTTTGGGGGTTTGGTGGGAGGATGGGATTGTTATAGATATGGCGATTGACATTATATTCGTTACTGCTTATTGTTTATTGTTGGTGGGTGTAAATTTGTGAGAAAATGTGAAAAAGGGGAATTAAAAAGTTTAAAAAAAAAAGAAGGCATGCATGTGGGATTCTTGCCTTTATTAGCCGAGGTATAGAATATAAGAGCAGGGAGGTGATGCCGGAGCTGTATAAAACGCTGGTTCGGCCCAGCTGGAGTACGGTGTGCTGTTCTGGTCACCACACTATAGGAAGGATGTGTTGCACTGGAGAGGCTGCAGAGGAGATTCACCAGGATGTTGCCTGGGCTGGAGTGTTTCAGCGATGAAGAGAGGCTGGGTAGGGCTGGGGTTGTTTTCCCAGGAGCAGAGAAAGCTGAGGGGGGACCTCATTGAGGGTGTACAAAATTATGAGGGGCATAGTTGGGTAGATAGGAAGAGACTTTTCCTCTTTGTAGGAGTCAATAACCAGGGGAGCATGGATTTAAGACAGGGGCAGGAGATTCAGAGGGAATTTGAGGAAATCCCTTTTCACCCTGAAGGTGGTGGCAATCTGGAACTCGCTGCCTGTAAGGGCGGTGGAGATGGTGATGCACGATCAATTACGATTAAAGATGAGGTAGTAACATAACTGAAGGCTTTAATAGACTAGAACTGTTCCCCAGCAGCTTCGGTACAGAATGAGGGCTGCTGGGACGGCACCGGTTCTTATACCCTGCCTGTCAGGGCGGAGCTACATTCCAAACAGCCAATGGTAAACTCCTAGGTTTAACCAATGGTCTTCAGCCTCTCGGGTACTATAATACCTGATAATACCACAGGCGGGAACCCTCCACAACATTTAAGAAGCATTTAGATGAGCACTTGAAACGCCACAGCGTACAAGGCTACAGACCAAGTGCTGGGGAATGGGATTAGGATAGAAAGGTGCTTGATGGCCGACACGGACACAATGGGGCGAAGGGCCTCTTGCTCTGCTGTGAAACTCAATAACATTCCCTGAGTATCCTCTGTTTTCCTTGGAGCATCATAGGTTCAGAGGTGACGTGATAGAAGTGTTTAAGATCATAAGGGGCATAGATTAGGTGGACAGGAAGGCACTTTTTCCATTAGTAGAGGGGGTGTAAGGCAGCACGGTGGCACAGTGGCTAGCACTGCTGCTTCACGGCGCCGAGGTCCCAGGTTCGATCCCGTCTCTGTGTCACTGTCCGTGTGGAGTTTGCACATTCTCCGCGTGTTTGCGTGGGTTTCGCCCCCACAACCCAAAGATGTGCAGGGTAGGTGGATTGGCCACACTAAATTGCCCCTTAAATGGACAAAAATAATTGGGTACTCTAAATTTAAAAAAAAGCGAGTAGAGGGGGTCAATAGTCAGGGAGCGAAGTTTTAAGGTAAGAGGCAGAAGGCTAAATCATAGAATTTATTGAGCAGAAGGAGGCCATTCGGCCCATCGAGTCTGCACCGGCTCTTGGAAAGAGCACCCTACCCAAGGTCCACACCTCCACCCTATCCCCATAACCCAGTAACCCCACCCAACACTAAGGGCAATTTTGGACACTAAGGGCAATTTATCATGGGCAATCCACCTAACCTGCACATCTTTGGACTGTGGGAGGAAACCGGAGCACCCGGAGGAAACCCACGCACACACGGGGAGGACGTGCAGACTCCGCACTGACAGTGACCCAAGCCGGGAATCGAACCTGGGACCCTGGAGCTGTGAAGCAATTGTGCTATCCACCGTGCTACCGTGCTGCCCAAGAGGGGGGTTGGGGAGAAACCTTTGCACCCAGAGGGCGGTGGGAGTCTGGAACTTTCTGCCTGCAAGGGTAGTCGAGTCGAAAGCTCCCATTAACATTTAAGGAAGCGTAGGGTGGCACGGTGATGCAGTGGTTAGCACTGCTGCCTCACGGCGCTGAGGTCCCGGGTTCGATCCCGGCTCTGGGTCACTGTCCGTGCGGAGTTTGCACATTCTCCCCGTGTCTGCGTGGGTTTCGCCCCCACAGCCCAAAGATGTCCAGGTTAGGTGGATTGTTATATATTTTATGGATTTATAATCTGTAATCTTCGGATGCAATCTGACCTATTTCTGGTGACTTATCAACCCCATGGCCAACTTTTCCAATACTGCCTCTATCAATTTTGAGGGGGGGAAAAAAAAAAGCAGGAATTGGCCATTCGGCCCATCAAGCCTGCTCCACCATTAAATACTATCGGGGCTGATCACCCACTGCAACCACCCACATTAAACTATACCCACATCCCTTTACATCACTGGTATCTAGAAATCTGCCGATCTCTCTTCCTGCTCAGTGACCTGAGCTTCAATAGCCCTCAGGAATGAAATGAAAATGAATGAAATGAAATGAAAATGGCTTATTGTCACAAGTAGGCTTCAAATGAAGTTACTGTGAAAAGCCCCTAGTCGCCACATTCCGGCGCCTGTTCGGGGAGGCTGTTACGGGAGTGGAGACCGTAGATTCGCAACCCTCTGAGTGAAACAAATTCCTCCTCGCAGTGCTAGGCAGCTCCACCCCCCCCCCCCCCCCCCCACTCCCCACATTTTGAGATTGCGTCCTCTGATTCCAGCCTCCCCAAGCAAGGGGAAACATCTCAAACTCTGCATCCCCCCTGATGCACGATCAGTTGCACAAAGACTAAAGTTGGGTAGAACTGTGGCTTTATTACAGTCAGATGCGTGGCCTCCTGCTGCAGCTGGCGAAATGGCAGGGCACTGGAGGTCAAGCATATTTATACAGTTCTCGGTGGGCGGAGCCAGCCGGCAGGAGCTACCGGCGAACCTGTAGTGCAGGTCCTACCTTACATCTCCTATTACAGTGGTTCACCACATCCACTTGATTATTCCCTTTCAGAGAATACAAAGCCCAGTTTCCCCAATCTCTCTTCGCCCAACTCTCAGTGTCTCGACTACCTCCTCCTTCATTATGACTTTGACAGCAGCATCTACCTCATCGCAACTCCTTTCACAATTCACTTGCCCAAAGGCGGCTTCTGGTCTCATCACATACTTTTTCTTTGTTTCCCTTTTCTTTTCACTTCCCGAACTTTCCTGTGTTCGACCCGATTTTCACTTGTATTTCCCCCCCCCTCTTGTTCTTTCACGGGATGTGGGCATTGCTGGCCAAACCCCAGTATTTTTGATAATCCCTAATTGTCCCCTTGAACTGGGGCTTGCCCAGCCATTTCAGAGGGAGGACAGCACTGAAGAGTGGAAGCACTCCTGGGCGGCAGGGTGGCGCAGTGGGTTAGCACTGCTGCCTCACGGTGCCGAGGTCCCAGGTTCGATCCAGGCTCTGGGTCACTGTCCGTGTGGAGTTTGCATATTCTCCCCGTGTTTGTGTGGGTTTCGCCCCCACAACCAGAAAGATTGGCCACGCTAAATTGCCCCTTAATTGGAAAAAAATGAATTGGGTACACTAAATTTATATATATTTTAAAAGAGTCAACGCCATTGCTGTGTGTGGGGTGGGTGGGGGGCTGGAGTCACTTGTCAATCAAACCGAATAAGGACAGCAGATTTCCCTTCCCTGAAGGGGGACATCAGTGAATCAGATGGAGTTTCTTAAAAATAAATTTTAGAGTACACAATTCATTTTTTCCAATTAAGGGGCAATTTAGCGTGGCCAATCCACCCACCCTGCACATCTTTGGGTTGTGGGGGCGAAACCCACGCAAACACGGGGAGAATGTGCAAACTCCACACGGACAGTGACCCCGAGCCGGGATCGAACCTGGGACCGCGGCGCCGTGAGGCAGCAGCACTAACCCACTGCACCACCGCGCTGTCTGCCAGATCCATTCTCACCCCAATTAAATTGACATCCTCTCAGTTAATCATGATTCTTACTCCAGATTGCGCCTCATCCATTCACAGAAACCTTTATACTACGATCACTGTCCCCCAATCTCACCACCATCGCCCGCCCCCCCCCCCCCCCCCGATCCCCATAAGATCCAGCAATGGCCAATCCCTGTCGATGCAGAAGATTCTCCCGAACACACTTCAAACATTCTTCTCCCTCTCTGCCCTCCATGCTATTGCACACCCGGTCTATATTAGGACCATTCAAATCCACCCCCCCCCCCCCCCCATTGTGACTACTTTGTCATTCTTGCACCTCTTCCTTGACTTTCTATCACATCGGTCATGATCTCATTGAATGGCAGAGCAGAACCGATGGCCTACTTCTGTTCCCATGTCTTATGGTCCCTGGCACATTTGTTCACAAATCGCCTTTGAATTGAATGTGTCTTGTTCGACCATTTCAGAGGGGTATGTGTGGGGGTGGAGCAGTTAAGAGTCAACCACATTGCTGTGTGGTGGGGTGGGAGGAGGTCTGGAGTCACATGTCGGCCAGACTGGGTAAGGGTGGCAGATTTCCTTTCCTTCCCTAAAAGAAACATTAGTGAACCAAATGGGTTTTTAATCGCTGACCATTGTCACGGTCATCATTACTGAGATTAGTGCCATATATTCTAGATTTTAGTAATTGAATTTAAATTCCACCAGCTGACGTGGCGGAATTTGAACCCGCCTCACTATTTTGGACACTAGTGCTGACTCTACGCATTGCTTTGTGCACCTTGTCTCTCCCTCCCTTCATGTTACGTCCATTTTCCCATCCCCTGCCCGCTTAGACTTAAAACTACCCATCGCACCAGAAACCGGCCTGCAAGGACATTCTCCCTGCTTATGTTCAGGTGCCACCCATTCAGCCTCTTTCATTCCCATCGCCTCCAAGGACGACACGGTAGCACAGTGGTTAGCACTGTTGCTTCACAGCACCAGGGTCCCAGTTTTGATTCCCGGTTTGGGTCACTGTCTGTGCGGAGTCTGCACGTTCTCCCCGTGTCTGCGTGGGTTTCCTCCGGGTGCTCCGGTTTCCTCCCACAAGTCCCGAAAGACGTGCTGTTAGGCGAATTGGACATTCTGAATTCTCCCTCTGTGACCCGAACAGGCTCCGGAATGTGGCGACTGGGGGATTTTCACAGTAACTTCATTGCAGTGTTAATCTTTATTGTCACAAGTAGGCTTACATTATTTTAAAAAGCCCACTTGATTGCTCTTCCTTCCAAACATTCAAACCCTCCATCACCGATGTGGCCGCCTTGTGTACCCTCTACAAGATGCACTGCAGTAATTTGCCAAGGTTCCTTAAGCAGCACCTTCCAAACCCACGGCCACTAGCATCTAGAAGGACAAGGGGCAGCAGATACCTGGGAACCTCACCACCTGGAGGTTCCCCTCCGAGTCACTCACCATCCTGACTTGGAAATATATCACCGCTACTTCACTGTCGCTGGGGCAAAATCCTGGAACTCCTCCCTAACAGCACAGGGGGAGTACCTACATCTCAAGGACTGCAGCGGTTCAAGAAGGCAATTCACCACCACCTACTGAAGGGCAACTAGGGATGGGCAATAAATGCTGAGCCTAATCATCGACATCCACATCCTGTAAATGAATTTTTAAAAACTGGTGCTAATGTCCTAAAACTCTCTATTCTGCACTATTTAGAGGAGGCGGTAAGATTGTTGTATTGTCACGAGACTAGTAATTCAGAGACCGAGGGTAATGCTCTGGGGTACCAGGTTCAAATCCCACGAGGGCAGATGGTGAAATTTTAATTCAATAAAAATCTGGAATTAGAACATAGAACACTACGGCGCAGTACAGGCCCTTCGGCCCTCGATGTTGCGCCAACCTGTGAAACCACTCTAAAGCCCATCTATACTATTCCCTTATCGTCCATATGTCGATCCAATGACCATTTGAATGTCCTTAGTGTTGGCGAGTCCACTACTGTTGCAGGCAGGGCATTCCACGCCCTTACTACTCTCTGAGTAAAGAACCTACCTCTGACATCTGTCTTATATCTATCTCCCCTCAATTTAAAGCTATGTCCCCTCGTGCTAGACATCACCATCCGACGAAAAAGACTCTTACTGTCCACCCTATCCAATCCTCTGATCATCTTGTATGCCTCAATTAAGTCACCTCTTAACATAGAACATAGAACATAGAAAATACAGCACAGAACAGGCCCTTCGGCCCACGATGTTGTGCCGAACCTTTGTCCTAGATTAATCATAGATTATCATTGAATTTACAGTGCAGAAGGAGGCCATTCGGCCCTTTGAGTCTGCACCAGCTCTTGGAAAGAGCACCCTACCCAAACTCAACACTTCCACCCAACACCAAGGGCAATTTGGACATTAAGGGCAATTTATCATTGGCCAATTCACCTAACCCGCACATCTTTGGACTGTGGGAGGAAACCGGAGCACCCGGAGGAAACCCACGCAGACACGGGGAGGACGTGCAGACTCCGCACAGACAATGACCCAAGCCGGAATCGAACCTGGAACCATGGAGCTGTGAAGCAATTGTGCTATCCACAATGCTAACGTGCTGCCCTTAAGAACAAATAAATCTACACTATATCATTTTCCCGTAATCCACGTACCTATCCAACAGCTGCTTGAAGGTCCCTAATGTTTCCGACTCAACTACTTCCACAGGCAGTGCATTCCATGCCCCCACTACTCTCTGGGTAAAGAACCTACCTCTGATATCCCTCCTATATCTTCCACCTTTCACCTTAAATTTATGTCCCCTTGTAATGGTGTGTTCCACCTGGGGAAAAAGTCTCTGACTGTCTACTCTATCTATTCCCCTGATCATCTTATAAACCTCTATCAAGTCGCCCCTCATCCTTCTCCGCTCTAATGAGAAAAGGCCTAGCACCCTCAACCTTTCCTCGTAAGACCTACTCTCCATTCCAGGCAACATCCTGGTAAATCTTCTTTGCACCTTTTCCAGAGCTTCCACATCCTTCCTAAAATGAGGCGACCAGAACTGTACACAGTACTCCAAATGTGGCCTTACCAAAGTTTTGTACAGCTGCATCATCACCTCACGGCTCTTAAATTCAATCCCCCTGTTAATGAACGCGAGCACACCATAGGCCTTCTTCACAGCTCTATCCACTTGAGTGGCAACTTTCAAAGATGTATGAACATAGACTCCAAGGTCTCTCTGCTCCTCCACAATGCCAAGAACTCTACCGTTAACCCTGTATTCCGCATTCATATTTGTCCTTACAAAATGGACAACCTCACACTTTTCAGGGTTAAACTCCATCTGCCACTTCTCAGCCCAGCTCTGCATCCTATCTATGTCTCTTTGCAGCCGACAACAGCCCTCCTTACTATCCACAACTCCACCAATCTTCGTATCGTCTGCAAATTTACTGACCCACCCTTCAACTCCCTCATCCAAGTCATTAATGAAAATCACAAACAGCAGAGGACCCAGAACTGATCCCTGCGGTACGCCACTGGGATCCAGGCTGAATATTTGCCATCCACCACCACTCTCTGACTTCTATCGGTTAGCCAGTTCGTTATCCAACTGGCCAAATTTCCCACTATCCCATGCCTCCTTACTTTCTGCATAAGCCTACCATGGGGAACTTTATCAAATGCCTTACTAACCTTCTTCTCTCTAACGAAAACAGCCTCAAGTCCCTCAGCCTTTCCTCATAAGATCTTCCCTCCATACCAGGTAACATTCTGGTAAATCTCCTCTGCACCCGTTCCAATGCTTCCACATCCTTCCTATAATGCGGTGACCAGAATTGAATGCAATACTCCAAATGTGGCCGCACCAGAGTGTTGTATAGCTGCAACATGACCTCATGGCTCCTAAACTCAATCCCTCTACCAATAAAAGCTAACACACCGTACGCCTTCTTAACCCTCTCAACCTGGGTGGCAACTTTCAAGATCAAGACTTAAAGATCAAGGCCAAAGGCTCAGCAATCTCCTCCCTAGCTTCCCAGAGAATCCTAGGATAAATCCCATCCGGCCCAGGTGACTTATCTATTTTCACACTTTCCAAATTGCTAACACCTCCTCCTTATGAACCTCAAGCCCTTCTAGTCTAGTAGCCTGAATCTCAGTATTCTCCTCGACAACATTGTCTTTTTCCTGTGTGAATACTGACGAAAAATATTCATTTAGCACCTCTCCTATTTCCTCGGACTCCAAGCACAACCTCCCACTACTGTCCTTGACTGGCCCTACTCTTACCTGAGTCATTCTTTTATTCCTGACATATCTATAGAAAGCTTTAGGGTTATCCTTGATCCTACCTGCCAAAGACTTCTCATGTCCCCTCCTGGCTCTTCTTAGCTCCCTCTTTAGGTCCTTCCTAGCTAACTTGTAACTCTTGAGTGCCCTTACTGAACCTTCATGTCTCATCTTTACATAAGTCTCCTTCTTCCTCTTGACAAGTGTTTCGACTGCTTTAGTAAACCACGGTTCCCTCACTCGACCACTTCCTCCCTGCCTGACAGGTACATACTTATCAAGGACACGCAGTAGCTGTTCCTTGAACAAGCTCCACATTTCCATTGTGTCAATCCCCTGCAGTTTTCCTCTCCATCCGATGTATCCTAAGTCTTGCCTCATCGCATCATGATTGCCTTTCCCCCAGATATAACTCTTGCCCTACGGTATATACCTATCCCTTTCCATCACTAAAGTAAACGTAATCGAATTGTGGTCACTATCACCAAAGTGCTCACCTACCTCCAAATCCAACACCTGTCCTGGTTCATTACCCAGTACCAAATCCAATATGGCCTTGCCTCTCATTGGCCTATCTACATACTGTGTCAGGAAACCCTCCTGCATACATTGGACAAAAATGGACCCATCTAATGTGCTCTAATTATAGCGTTTCCAGTCAATATTTGGAAAGTTAAAGTCCCCCATAACAACTACCCTGTTGCTTTTGTTCCTATCCAGAATCATCTTTGCAATCCTCTCCTCTACATCTCTGGGACTTTTCAGAGGCCTATAGAAAACCCCTAACAGGGTGACCTCTCCTTTCCTGTTTCTAACCTCAGCCCATACTACCTCAGTAGACGAGTCCTCATCAAACATCCTTTCTGCCACCGTAATACTGTCCTTGACTAACAATGCCACCCCTCCCCCTTTTTTACCACCTTCCCTGAGCTTACTGAAATATCTAAATCCCGGCACCTGCAACAACCATTCCTGTCCCTGCTCTATCCATGTCTCCGAAATGGCCACAGCATCGAAGTCCCATGTACCAACCCATGCCGCAAGTTCACCCACCTTATTCCGGATGCTCCTGGCATTGAAGAAGACACACTTTAAACCATCTGCCTGCCTGCCGATACACTCCTGCAACTTTGAAACCTTACTCATGACCTCACAACTCCCACCTCCTGTATACTGGAGCTACAATTCAGGTTCCCAATCCCCTGCTGAACTAGTTTAAACCCTCCCGAAGAGCATTAGCAAATTCCCCCCCCCAGGATATTGGTACCCCTCTGGTCCAGGTGTAGACCATCCCGTTTGTAGAGGTCCCACCGACCCCAGCATGAGCCCCAATTATCCAGAAATCTGAAACCCTCCCTCCTGCACCATCCCTGTAGCCACGTGTTCAACTCCTCTCTCTCCCTTTTCCTTGTCTCGCTATCACGTGGCATGGGTAACAACACAGAGATAATGTTTGTCCTAGATCTAAGTTTCCACCCTAGCTCCCTGAATTCCTGCCTTACATCCCCATCCCTTTTCCTACCTATGTCGTTGGTACCTATGTGGACCACGACTTGGGGCTGCTCCCCCTCCCCCTTAAGGATCCTGAAAACACGATCCGAGACATCACGCACCCTGGCACCTGGGAGGCAACACTCCAACCGCGAGTCTCTCTCGTTCCCACAGAATCTCCTATCTATCCCCCTAACTATGGAGTCTCCAATGACTAATGCTCTACTCCTCTCCCCCCTTCCCTTCTGAGCAACAGGGACAGACTCTGCGCCAGAGACCTGTACCCCATGGCTTAACCCTGGTAAGTCGTCCCCCCCAACAGTATCCAAAGCGGTATACTTGTTACTAAGAGGAACTGCCACAGGGGATCCCTGTACTGACTGCTTCCTCCCAGCCCCTCTCACCATCACCCATCTATCTTTATTCTTCGGAGTAACTACATCCCTGAAGCTTCTATCTATGTCCACCTCTGCCTCCCGAATGATCCGAAGTTCATCCAACTCCAGCTCCAGTTCCCTAACGCGGTTTCTGAGGAGCTGGAGATGGGTGCACTTCCCACAGATGAAATCAGCAGGGACACTGACGGCGTCCCTCACCTCAAACATTCTGCAGGAGGAACATTGCACTACCTTCCCTGTCATCCCCTCTAGATAAAAAAAGAGCTTACCTGTTATTCACTCCCCTTCTCAGCAAGCACTCACTCAGCAACCTCTGCGCCCCGCACGATAACACCCGAGGGAAAATAAATAAAAACTACTTACCAGTCACCAGCCAATCCCTTACCTGCAGGCTGTGATGTCACGGTTCAACTTTCCACTTCTACCTGCCCTCAAGCCTTCCTCTTGATCCTTACAGCGGCTGGGTTTTTTTGGTTAGAGGAAGGGGTAGGGAGGGAAACACTGAAGAAGTGTTTCGGGTTTAAGTGTCACTTGACAAGAGCTCCTACACAAAGTCTAATGATGACTATGAAACCATTGTCAATTTTTGTAAATTCATAAAAACCCATCTGATTCACGAATGTCCATCAGGGGAGAAAATCTGCCATCCTTATCCAGTCTGGCCTACATGTGACACCAGACCCACACATCGGTATTGCAAATAAAATGTGAGCTCTGGGAGTGTTTGATGGGGACAGTGTAGGGGGAACTTTACTCTGTATCTAACCCCGTGCTGTAGCTGTCCTGGGAGTGTTTGATGGGGACAGTGTAGAGGGAGCTTTACTCTGTATCTAACCCCGTGCTGTAACTGTCCTGGGAGTGTTTGATGGGGACAGTGCAGAGGGAGCTTTACTCTGTATCTAACCCCGTGCTGTACCTGTCCTGGGAGTGTTTGATGGGGACAGTGTAGAGGGAGCTTTACTCTGTATCTAACCCCGTGCTGTAACTGTCCTGGGAGTGTTTGATGGGGACAGTATAGAGGGAGCTTTACTCGGTATCTAACCCCGTGCTGTACCTGTCCTGGGAGTGTTTGTTGGGGACAGTGTAGAGGGAGCTTTACTCTGTATCTAACCCCGTGCTGTACCTGTCCTGGGAGTGTTTGATGGGGACAGTGTAGAGGGAGCTTTACTCTGTATCTAACCCTGTGCTGTACCTGTCCTGGGAGTGTTTGATTTGGAAATGTGGAAGGAGCTTTACTCTGTATCTAACCCCGTGCTGTACCTGTCCTGGGAGTGTTTGATGGGGACAGTGTAGAGGGAGCTTTACTCTGTATCTAACCCCGTGCTGTTCCTGTCCTGGGAGTGTTTGATAGGGAGAGTGTAGAGGGAGCTTTACTCTGTATCAAACCCCGTGCTGTACCTGTCCTGGGAGTGTTTGATGGGGACAGTGTAGAGGGAGCTTAACTCTGTATCTTACCCCATGCTGTACCTGTCCTGGGAGTGTTTGATGGGGACAGTGTAGAGGGAGCTTTACTCTGTATCTAACCCCGTGTGTACCTGTCCTGGGAGTGTTTGATGGGGACAGTGTAGATGGAGCTTTACTCTGTATCTAACCCCGTGCTGTACCTGTCCTGGGAGTGTTTGATGGGGACAGTGTAGAGGGAGCTTTACTCTGTATCTAACCCCGTGCTGTACCTGTCCTGGGAGTGTTTGATGGGGACAGTGCAGAGGGAGCTTTACTCTGTATCTAACCCCGTGCTGTACCTGTCCTGGGAGAGTTTGATGGGGACAGTGTAGAGGGAGCTTTACTCTGTATCTAACTCCGTGCTGACCCTGTTCTGGGAGTGTTTGATGGGGACAGTGTAGAGGGAGCTTTACTCTGTATCTAACCCCGTGCTGTCCCTGTCCTGGGAGTGTTTGATGGGGACAGAGTAGAGGGAGCTTTACTCTGTATCTAACCCAGTGCTGTACCTGTCCTGGGAGTGTTTGATGGGGAAATGTGGAAGGAGCTTTACTCTGTATCTAACCCCGTGCTGTACCTGTCCTGGGAGTGTTTGATGGGGAAATGTGGAAGGAGCTTTACTCTGTATCTAATAAAGTCTCCCTGTTCCGGCATTTGGGCGTCCCCAAGTTGAATCACACCACCAGTGGCGCCAAACTCGATTTCCCTCCCTGAACCGCCTCCTGAAAAGCCTCCCCCCTCGGTTACTGAAGTCCGATATCTTTCACAGTTTTTTGCTGGGAAATTGAAGTTTCATCTGGTACCCGCTCCCCCTGCGGATCCTCTCCCGCCTCCGCCGAGCGCCCTGGTAAACCTCCCTCTCTGCGCCCCGCGGTGCCAGCAAGGGCACAGCGCCACCCTCAGTAAGGTGGACCAATTCTTCCCCTTTATCCTCCCAGTCGACAAATTGTCACACTCCAGGGGACGGCGAGGAGGATGAGCTGGCCGGGTTAGGTGGTTGGATGGAGAGCACCCCCCCACCCACAGCCCCTCCCGAGTAAGAAAGAGACGCACAGTCAAAGCAGGTTTATTTTTATAAAAGATTTTCTTTTCTTCGCTCTCTTGTATTTGGAAATCAGAACACACGTCATCAGTCCGGATAATCGCTCGGATAAACCCGGCGCATAAACTGGCTCAGAGACACATTTTGGTCAGTCAATGTCAATGTCCTATTGTTTTTTTCTCCTTTTCTCACTGTCTTCTTTTTCCAATCTGACGAAAAGTTCAACGAAAAGGAACAAACTTGGCGGCGACAGGGAGCTACATCGGTTCGCGTCCCGTCCTGGCGACAATGTAGAAGGTGCGGGGGTGGGGGGGGGATTTGGGTTTTAGGGGTGAAGAGGGACATTGTTTCCTTCGCTCTCCAGAGAGGGAGGAGGAGGGGGAATGCTCCATCTCAGTTCTAGACTGATGCCTCCTCACCTCCCCCTCCCCACAACCCACTCAGAGCATCCGTTCTGTCGCCGTGTTGGCGGGAGGGTACACTTGGCCCGGTTGGAGTAGGGTTGCAGTGGGGATTTTGTGACCTCCAACCCCAGGTCGCCGATACTGCTTTCCCCCACCCCACTGCGTCTGTGGAGGTGGACCCGTTCCTCCTGCACCTCCTTCCTAATCTCCACCACATCCTGACGGTGCTGATTCCTGGATGGAATATGGGTTCCTCCAATACCAAACCACTGCCCTCCCCCCCCCACCAGCCCCAATCGACTTCGGAAGGTATCGACCCCCTGCTGCACCCCACCTTGCAACCTCACGCACCTGCATCTCCCCCCCCAACCTCACACACCTGCATCTCCCCCCCCCAACCTCACCCACCTGCATCTACCCCCCAACCTCACCCACCTGCATCTCCCCCCCCAACCTCACCCACCTGCATCTCCCCCCCAACCTCACCCACCTGCATCTCCCCCCCAACCCCACCCACCTGCACCTTCCCACCCCCCCCAACCCCACCCGCATCTCCCCCCCCCAACCCCACCCGCATCTCCCCCCCAACCCCACCCACCTGCATCTCCCCCCGCCACCTCCCCCCAACCCCACCCACTTGCACCTACCCTTCCCCCAAACCCCACTAACACGCCACCACATCCTGGATTGGCGAGCAGGAGGCGAAGACAAACCGAGGGCTGGATTGAACCCAGGCCCTGCCCGCCACACCACCCCTCGGAAAAACCGGGTAAAGTTGATCTCAGGTAGAGTTGACCTTTTTCCAGACCAGGAAGAATCCCCCCCCCCCCCCCCCCCCCCCCGCCCTCCCCCTCTCCCCGCCCCGGTCAACCACTTCCGCCCCTTGTTCCCGCCTTAATGGGATTAAAGCGTCACTCTGATCACGTGGCCCCCCACGTGGTCCACTTTTCTTTCACCCAACCCCACTCCGCTGTCCTCAACCGGCCTGTCCTCCTCGGACCCCCCGTCCTCGCTTGCTGCCGGCGGCTCCGGGGGCCGGGCCCCCCTCCCACTCCGCCGGAACCACTCGGCCACCTGCTGGGCACTCATCCGGCTCTCCAGGCAGAGCCTGTACAGGTCGTCCTGCCTTAGGCGGGCGCCGTGCCGGCTCAGGTACTCCTCCAGGGGCCCGCAGTCCGCCCCTGGCCCAGGCTCTGGCTCGGCCCCGGGGGGCCCGGCCCCCAAGGCCGTTGAGCCGCGGTGCACCCACTTGAGCTGCCCGTTCTTCAGGGCGTAGCGGGTGTCGCCGAACCATTGGATGATGTCGGCGCGGGCCAGGGCCGTCTGCTCCACCAGCCTCGTATAGTCATCGCCCCCCGGCCATTGTGAGCGCAGGAAGAAGGCCTTCAGGACGGCAAGCTGCTCTTTGGTTTTCCTGGGCCGGCCTGGCGAGGGAGCCGAGGCCTGGGCACGGTAGGCCGTCTCTGCGGCCATCGAGCTCCCGATGGCACAGTGGGCCGCCGTCTCCGTGACGACTGAGCCCCCAGGCGGGCTCGGCGTCTTGCCCTCCTCCTCTTCTACTCCCCCGCCCCCAACCTCTGGTTTTCTTTGGCTCAAATCGACGCCCCCCACCTCCCGCTGGGCAGTTGGCACTGGTGAGACTTCACCCAAGCGGTGTAGGGTGTCCCCGCCAGCCTCGTGGCATCCCTCCCCTCGGGCAGGTCCATCCTCGGTTTGGGCCAGGAGCCTGCCGCTGCACAGCCAGGACGGGCCCCCACCCCGGCGAAGCTGGAGGTAGGAGGCGGGCAGGCCCCGCAGCTGGTAGCGGCTGTCGCTGAACCACCGCTTGATCTCGGACTTGCCCAAGCCAGTGCGGGCCTGCAGCCTGCGCATCTCCGCCTCGTCCGGGTAGCGGTCCCGGGCGAAGCTGCTCTTCAGGGTGGCCAGCTGACCCTTGGTCTTCCGCCATCGCCTCTCACCGGCCAGCGTTGGGACCCTGGGTGGGCAGCCCTGGACTTCAGGAGAATCAGCTCCGTCGGGCGAGGTGCGGGCCTTCTTGAGGCCTCCCCATCCTTCAGGTTGCCCTGAGACGCTGTCTTGGGCCTCCCCGCCAGACGAGGTCCGGGATTCAGTTGGGCCAGACGCAGGGACCAGGCCAAGTGGGTGGTCGGTGAGCAGGGCCAGTGGCGGCGGAATGGGCAGCTTCAGGGTGCCCGGTCTCTGCCACAGCTTGTCCCGGGCCTCCCGCACCTCCTCGGGGGTCCAGCTGATGCCGTGCCGCAGCCTCTGCACAGCAAACCAGATCCTCACCCGCTCGGCCGACAGCCCCGCTGACATCCCGCAACGGGCTAGCTCGTCCGGGCTCGGGTACGGGAAGCGGCTGAAGGCCTTGGCCAAGGGCCCCTCGGCGTCCAACTCGAGGCCGCTGCCCGGCTCCTGGGGGGCCGCTTGTTCGGCTGGGGACCCCGGCTGCTTGAGTGAGGAGGCCGGGATGGGCTCCTGGGCGGGGACAGGGCCTTCCTCCTGCTCGCCATTCTCGTCCTCGCCTGTCAGGTCAATGTGCACAATGTCCGACTTCCCCCCATCCCTGCCCTCCTTGTGGCCCAGACCGGCGATGGAGACACCAGACAAGCCATGGCTGGGGGTGGGGTAACCTGGAGGTCCTAAGGCAGGGACTGGACCTCCAGATGGGCCTAGGCCAAGGATGGGGCCTCCAGGTAGGTCTAGGTTGGGGAAGGGGCCTCCGGACGGGCCGAGGCCGGGGATGGGGCATCCAGTCAAACCCAGCAGCCCATAGAGTTCTTGCAGCACCACGGTCGGGTGAGCCGAATGCAGGTGTATATTGAAGGGCTGCAGCTGGTCGGTGTGGAAGCCGCAGATCTGGCAGTGGTAGCCCTCCGGCCCCTCCTCGTCATCGTCGTCCTCGCCGCCGCCGCCGTCGTCCTCCTCATCCTCAGTCATCCAGCGGCGGCTGCCGCCCAGCGCCCGCTCACGGTCCTGGATCCGGTCATACACCACCTCGGGGGCCCCAACGGCCCGGGCCCAGGCCGCTTCCTCGCCCTCAGCCGGCTCCCGCTCCATCATTCTCCATTCGGTGGGGCAGGCCGCGCCGTACTTGCGTTTGGCTGACATGCCCGGGGCGGGAGGGGGGATGTCCGGTGGCTAGCGAAGCTGCATACCTGTGAGCCAAAACAGAGAGAGAGAGAAAGGGTCAAGGCGTGTGACTTGTGACAATAAACATCCCTCCTCTTGCCCCCTTTCCACCCCTTCCAAACAACCCCTCGATCTTCAAATCCTCAACCTCTTATTCAGATCCCTTCTTGCAGCCCCCGCCCTCCTCACCGGCCTCCCCACCTCACCAATCCTCTCCAGAATCCTACCACCCTCTGTTACAATTCACGGTAGCACGGTAGCATTGTGGTTAGCACAGTTGCTTCACAGCTACAGGGTCCCAGGGTCGATTCCGGCTTGGGTCACTGTCTGTGCGGAGTCTGCACATCCTCCCCGTGTGTGCGTGGGTTTCCCCCGGGTGCTCCGGTTTCCTCCCACAGTCCAAAGATGTGCAGGTTGGGTGGATTGGCCATGATAAATTGCCCTTAGTGTCCTAAATTGCCCTTAGTGTTGGGTGGGGTTACTGGGTTATGGGGATAGGGTGGTGGTGTGGACCTTGGGTAGGGTGCTCTTTCCAAGAGCCGGTGCAGACTCGATGGGCCGAATGGCCTCCTTCTGCACTGTAAATAAATTCTATGAAAAATTCAATAACAGAAAATTCTGGAAAAACTTTAGTCGGTCGTTGGAGAGAGAAACAGAGTTAACGTTTGGAGTCCCGATGACTTATTCAGAACTGAAGTGAGGGAGAAGTGTGGTGGGTCTTATTGACCGTAAGGCGCAGGAGCAAACGTAGGTCCATTCGGCCCATTGAATGAGATCCTTTAAATCAGAGGTGAAGAGGACTTTCTTCAGCCAGAGGGTGGTGAATCTGTGGAACTCTCTGCCGCAGAAGGCTGTGGAGGCCAAGTCACGGAGTGTCTTTAAGCCAGAGATAGATAGGTTAACAAGGGGATCAGGGGCAGCACGGTGGAGCAGTGGGTTAGCCCTGCTGCCTCACGGTGCCGAGGTCCCAGGTTCGATCCCGGCCCCGGGGTCACTGTCCGTGTGGAGTTTGCACATTCTCCCCGTGTCTGCGTGGGTTTCACCCCCACAGCCCAAAGATGTACAGGCTAGGTGGATTGGCCACGCTAAATTGCCCCTTAATTGGAAAAAATGAATTGGGTACTCTAAATTTATATTTAAATAAAATAAGGGGATCAAGGGCCATGGGGAGAAGGCAGGAGAATGGGGATGAGAAACATATCAGCCATGATTGAATGGCGGAGCAGACTCGATGGGCCGAATGGCCTAATTCTGCTCCTATGTCTTTGTCTTATAACTGATCTGATGTAATAAACCTCAAGTCCACTTATCCCGTTAACCCTCCACTCCCTCACTGATTCAAAATCTGTCAATCTCAGCCTTAAGATAGCCTATCTCGCTGTGCCTCAGCCTCTGGGCTGCACGACTGTACAGGTGGTTAGCTCTGCTGCCTCACGGCACCAGGGACCCGGGTTCGATTCCAACCTTGGGCGACTGTGTCTGCGTGAGTTTCCTACGGATGTTCTGGTTTCCTCCCACAGTCCAAAGGTGTGCAGGTTAAGGTGGATTGGCCATGATAAATTGCCCCTAGGTGGGGTTACAGGGATAGGGTGGGGGTATTGGGCCGAGGGAGGGTGCTCCTTCAGAGAGCCGGTGCAGACTCAATGGGCCAAATTACTTCCTTCTGCACTGTAGGAACTCTATGATTCTGTGAACGTACTTAACGGCCCAGCCTCTGCAGCTCTCTGCGGGAAAGAATTCCACACATTCACCCCCCTCCGAGAGGGGAAATTCCTCCTCATCTCTGTCTGAAATGGGGCGACCCCCTCACTCTGAGATTCTGCCCTCTGGTCCAAGACTCTCCCACAAGAGGAAACATCCTCTCAACATCGGCCCTGTCGAGCCCCCTGAGAAGCCTGTCTGTCTCAATACGGTCGCCTCTCATTCTTCTAAACTCCATTGAGGACAGGCCTCAACCTACTCAACCTCTCCTCGTAAGAAAATCCCTCCCTACCCGGGATCAACCGAGTGAACCTTCTCTGGGACTGCTTCCAATCCTCAATCCAGTGGGCAGCACGGTAGCACGGTGGTTAGCACAACTCGATGGGCCGAATGGCCTCCTTCTGCACTGTAAATTCTATGAAATTGCTTCACAGCTCCAGGGTCCCAGGTTCGATTCCCGGCTTGGGTCACTGTCTGTGCGGAGTCTGCACATCCTCCCCGTTTGTGCGTGGGTTTCCTCCGGGTGCTCCGGTTTCCTCCCACAGTCCAAAGATATGCAGGTTTTTTGTCATAGAATTTACAGTGCAGAAGGAGGCCATTCGGCCCATCGAGTCTGCACCGGCTCTTGGAAAGAGCATCCTACCCAAGGTCAACACCTCCACTCCATCCCCATAACCCAGTAACCCCACCCAACACTAGGGGCAATTTTGGACACGAAGGGCAATTTATCATAGCCAATCCACCTAACCTGCACATCTTTGGACTGTGGGAGGAAACCGGAGCACCCGGAGGAAACCCACGCACACACGGGGAGGATGTGCAGACTCCGCACAGACAGTGACCCAAGCCGGAATCGAACCTGGGACCCTGGAGCTGTGAAGCAATTGTGCTGGCCACAATGCTACCGTGCTGTTAGGTGGATTGGCCATGCTAAATTGCCCTTAAGTGTCTAAAATTGCCCTTAGTGTTGGGTGGGGTTACTGGGTTATGGGGATAGGGTGGAGGTGTGGGTTTGGGTAGGGTGCTCTTTCCAAGAGCCGGTGCAGACTCGATGGGCCGAATGGCCTCCTTCTGCACTGTAAATTCTATGATTCGATGATTCAATGCCAGTATATCGTCCCTCAGATAAGGAGACCAAAACTGTTCACAGTATTTCAGGAGTGGTCTAACAAGAGCCCTTGTTAACTGCTGAAGAGGCCGGAGGGGGACTTCCGGTGGCAGCCATGGTGTGAGGGGTCGCACATTTGACAGCTCCCGCTCAAAGCGGTTTTGTTGGACCTTTTCCCCGATTAACGGGCGGATGTTTTCAAGGAAAACGGTGCAGGAGTGGTGGAGGAAGAATGGATTCGGGGACCAGAAGTGGTTTTAGAAGAAAGGCGCTGTTGGAGCAAGAAAACTTTCCTGCGACACAGGGAAAGATGGCGGAGAGCAAGGGATCGGCCCTACCAGCTCAATGGTCGATGGAACAGCTGATGGACTTTTTGAATGAAAAGTTCAGCCAGCAGAGAAGGGAAGTCCTGGAGCACCTGGTGAAGACGGTAGGCTCGCTGAGAGCGGGGATCGATCGCATGGAGCGGAGGCTGGAGACCCAAAGTCAGGCGATCCAGACGTTGGAGGCGACGGTGGGGGAACACGAAGAGCAGCTTTCTTCGTTGGCGGCTGAAATCGGGACGTTGAGGGATACAGAGAAGTGGCTCAAGGAGAAAGTGGAGGATCCGGAGAACCGCTCCCGGAGACAGAATTTGAGGCTTGTGGGGTTGCCAGAGGGCACCGAGGGAGCGGACGCTGGCTCTTATGGAGCCAAAATGCTGGAGAAGCTGCTGGGGGAGGGGGTCTTCGACCGGCTCCCGGAGGTGGATCAGGCGCAGAGGGTGCAGGAAGCTGCAGGCGAACGAGCCGCTGAGGGCGATGGTGGTGAGGTTTCCCCGATTCCTGGATAAGGAAAGGATCTTGAGGTGGGCCAGGCAGATGAGATGTACCTGGCAGGGTAAATAGCTCCGGGTATACCAGGACCTGGGTGCGGAACTGGCCAAGAGGAGAGCGGGTTTCAATCGAGTTAAGTCTACCCTCTTTAAGAAGGGGGTGATGGTTGGGATGTTGTACCGGGCCCATCTCTGGGTGTCCCACAATGGTCGCGAGTATTATTTTGGTACACTGGAGGAGGCGATGGAGTTTATGAGAGACAATGGACTAGCAGGAGAAGGAGGACATTGAGCTTTGGAGGAGGGGTTTGGGGAGGTCGGTTCTCTCTGCCCCTCTTGCTAGTGTGTTTGGGGTTTTCTTTTTGTTCACTGTTATGGAGGAGAACGTGTTTTCACTCCGGGTTATCTGATGAGATGCTGAAGTGTTCTGCACCCTTTTCCCCCTCTGTGTGTATTCCTTTTTCTCTTGTTGTTGTTTGCACGATGGGAGTGTGTGAGCGGGGGGGGGGGGGGGGGGGGGGGGGGGGGGGAATCAGTGGGGGGTAGGATGTAGGCGCCATGGGCGGGGGCTGCCAGGATAGCTGGGCGGGATAATTCACAGGAGCACAGTGGAAGGTGAGTGAGTGATTAGTGGGGGTTGGGATTGTTGTTGCGTTTGGGGGGGGGGGGATGGGGGACTGCTGACGGGTGGGGCTCTTGAAGTACGAGAGGAGAGGGGTCGATGACGGTGGCCATCCGAGGGCGGGCCTGGAGGGTTCCGTGACACGGGCCGGGGGCTGGCCCAAGAGGGGCTGTGTTTGATTTCGATCAGGCGGGGGGGGGAATCCATCTGAAGATCAGGGATCAGACCAGGCCAAGGAAAGGCTGGGTAGGACAGGTCTTCCACTCAGGATTAAATATGAAGACACGGGGGGGCTGCCGGTCCTAATAAATAAGCAGGTAGCGTTTGAGCTGGGGAATATAGTAGCAGACTCGGGGAGAATAAAAATAATAATCTTTCTTGTCACAAGTGGGTTTACATTAACGCTGCAATGAAGTTACTGTGAAAATCCCCCAGTCGCCACATTCCGGAGCCTGTCCGGCTCACAGAGGGAGAATTCAGAATGTCCAATTCACCTCACAGCACGTCTTTCGGGACTTGTGGGAGGAAACCGGAGCACCCGGAGGAAACCCACGCAAACACGGGGAGAACGTGCAGACTCCGCACAGACAGTGAACCAAGCCGGGAATCGAACACGTGGGACCCTGGCAGTGTGAAGCAACAGTGCTGACCACTGTGCTACCGTGCTAACCACAGGTTCGTAATGGTGAGTGGGAAATTGGAGGGAATGCCTGTGGTCCTGGTGAACGTTTATGCCCCAAATTGGGACGATGGTGAATTCATGAGGTGGGTGCTGGGGTAGTCCCGGACCTGGACTCGCACCGGCTGATAATGGGGGGGATTTTAATATGGTTATTGAGCCGAAATTGGATCGGTCGAGTCCGCGGTCGAATGGAGGTTAGATGTGGGGTTGTTTACAGATGAGGTTTGTGAGCGGGTGAGGGCTGCTATTCGGGGGTATGTGGAGCTGAATGACACGGGTGAGGTGTCGGCGGACACATTATGGGAGGCACTGAAGGCAGTGGTCAGGGGGGAGTTTATATCAGTACGGGCGCATAGGGACAAGGCGGAGCGGGTGGAGATGGTGAGGCTGGTGGACAAGGTCCTGCGGGTGGATAGGAGGGATTCGGAGGCCCCGGAGGCTGGGATGTTGAAAGAGCGGCAGAAACTCCAGATGGAGTTCGGGCTGGTGTCTACGGGTAAGGGAGTGGGGCAGCTGAGGAAGGCCAGGGGGACAGACTATGAATATGGGGAAAAGGCGAGTAGGATGTTGGCACACCAAGTGAGGAAGCAGGAGGTGGCGAGGGAGATCGGGAAGGTGAAGGATAAGGAGGGGTAATATGGTCTTAGACCCGGTGGGGGTGAATGGGGTATTTGAGGACTTTTACAAGAGGCTATATGATTCGGACCCCCAGCCGGGGTGGAGGGAATGAGGCGTTTCTTAGACGGGTTGGAGTTCCCCAAGGTGTACAATGAGCCTCATTTGTTTGTACTACGTTGGCTTTTTAACCCCTGGTACGACCACATCTTGATTGCCCGTGTAAATTTCTACACGCAGGTACGACTCCTGTAACTCAACGTTCGAACTGAAATACGTCATATAAAAATGTGAAAACCAATAAAAACATTTGGGCCTGCTCTGCCATTCATTCTGATCATGGTGGCGGCCATGGTGTGAGCGGTCGCACATTTGGAAGCTCCCGCCCGTGGCTGGTCTTTCACGTTCGGAGGGTGGATGCGTGTCTGAAGAAGGTGTGTGGGTGGCCAGAGGGACTCCACTGGTGGGACTGGTGGATGGATCCACGGACAAGAAGTGGGTCGAGAAGAAGGGAGCAGTCGGAGCAAGAGAATTTTCGTGCACCACAGCTTAAGATGGCGGAGGGTTAAGGGCCTGCGCAATGGTCGATGGGTCAACCGGTGGACGTCTTCAACGAGAAGTTCAGCCAGCAGAGGAGAGAGGCCCGTGAGGACTTAGCCAAGGCTGTAGGTCTGTTGAAGTCGGGAATCGATCGAGTGGAGCAGAGGCTGGAGTCCCAGGGCCAGGCCACCCAGAAAGTGCTGGAGGTAGTGGGGGGAGGAGCAGTTGTCTCCGTTGGCAGCCAAGGTAGGAGTAATGCGGGAGTCCGAGAAGCAGCTGTAGGAGAAGGTGGACCTGGAAAACCGCTCCCGGAGGCAGGACTTGAGAATTGCAGGGACACCTGAAGGCATCGAGGGAGCAGAACCTGCCACGTATGTGGCTGGAATGCTAGTAAAGCTGACGGGAGAGGGGGCCTTTGACCAGCCCCTGGAGGTCGACCGGGCGCACGGGGCACTGATGAGCAGGCCGCAGGCGAACGAGCCGCCGAGGGCAATGGTGGTGCGTCTTCAACGGTTCCTGGACAAGGAAAAGATTCTGAGGTGGCGAGGCAGACGAGGAGGTGCATCTGGAAGGGCAGCGAGCTTCAGGTGTGCCAGCACGGTAGCCTTGTGGATAGCACAATTGCTTCACAGCTCCAGGGTCCCAGGTTCGATTCCGGCTTGGGTCACTGTCTGTGCGGAGTCTGCACATCCTCCCCGTGTGTGCGTGGGTTTCCTCCGGGTGCTCTGGTTTCCTCCCACAGTCCAAAGATGTGCGGGTTAGGTGGATTGGCCGCGATAAATTGCCCTTAGAGTCCAAAATTGCCCTTAGTGTTGGGTGGGGTTACTGGGTTATGGGGATAGGGTGGAGGTGTTGATCTTGGGTAGGGTGCTCTTTCCAAGAGCCGGTGCAGACTCGATGGGCCGAATGGCCTCCGTCTGCACTGTAAATTCTATGATAATCTATGACCTGGGCCCCGACCTGGCGAAGGGGAGGGCCGGGTTTAACCAAGTGAAGGCTGCCCTCTTTAGAAAGGGGGTGAAGTTCGGGATGTTGTACCTGGACTCGCCGAGAACGTTAGAGCACTATTCTGGAACACCAGGGATGGCGATGGAGTTTGTGAGGGACAATGGGCTGGCAGGGGAAGGGGGACATTGAACTGTGGAGGAGGAGTGTGGAGAGGAATTTGTTGTTGTTCGCCCCCCCCCCCCCGCCCCGCCCCAGTTATTTAGGTAATCCCTGAATCTTTTGTTCTGTTGGTGGTTGGGGAACCATTCGCCTCCGAGATGTTTTGATGCGATGTGGGACGAGTGCACCTTTTGTGCTTTAGTGTTTGTATTCTCTTTTGTTTTTCCTTGTTGCACGGTTGGTTGCGAGGTGTGCGGGCGAGTGGGGCGGGGGGGGGGGGGGGGGGGGGGTCAGTGAGGGGTTGCCTAACCCGAACCCTAATTTGGACGGGGGCTGGACGGGCTAGTTAACGAGAGCCGGAGGGGGGGGGGGGGGGGGGGTGGGGGGGGGAAGAGAACAGGTGGTTTGTGAAATAGAGGGGGGTGGGGTTGTTGTTTTGTTTAGGGGAAGGGGAAAGAGGGGAGCTGCTGACGAAGGTGCTGTTGCCGTGACGTTATATGGCGGTTAGTGGTGACGGTGGACATCCGGGGGTGGGCCTGGAGGGTCGCGTGGCACGGGCGGGGGGGGGAAGTTGGAGGGGATGCCAGTGGTCCTGATAAATGGTCCTACCACCCAAACTGGGATGATGTGGAGTTCATGAGGCGAGTATTGGGGAAGATCCCGTACCTGGACTCGCACTGGCTGATTATGGGTGGGGACTTTAACACGGTCACTGATCTGGGGCTGGACCGGTCGAGCCCGAGGCCGGGGGGGTGTATCGGCGGTGGTGAAGGGCTGAAGGGGTTTATGGAGCGCATGGCGGGAGTGGACCCATGGAGGTTTGGGAGGCCGAGAGCGAAGGAGTTTTCGTACTTCTCCCATGTGCACAAGGATTGATTTCTTTTGTGGTAAGTCGTTGCTGGCGGGAGTGTGGTCTCAGCCCACTCGCCGCATTGGGTGGACTTGCGATTGGATCGAGGGGGGGGGGGCCACAGCCCACAGTGGAGGCTGGGTGTAGAATTACTAGCGGAGGCGGTGTTCGGTGAGTGGATGAGGGCCGCCATCCGGGGGGATACATGGAACTAAATAACAGGTGAGGTCTCGGCTGCCACGCTGTGGGAGGCAGTCAACGCAGTGATTAGGGGGGGTTGTTTATATCGGTTCGGGCACACAGGGAGAAAGAGGAGCGAGCAGAGATGGCAAGGTTGGTGGACAAGATTTCGCAGGTGGACAGAACGGAGCCCCCGGAGGTGGGATTGTTGAAGGAGAGGCAGAAGCTCCGGATGGAGTTTGGGCTGGTGTCTACAAGGGGGCAGTTGCGGAGAGGGCCGGGCCGGCTGGGGGGGGGGGAGGGGGGGGGGGGGTGTAGGAGTACAGGGAGAAGGCTAGTAGGATGCTAGCTCACCAGCTCAGGAAGCAAGGGCAGCGAGGGAGATTGGTAGGTTGAAGGGTGGAGTGGTACTAGACCCGGTAGGGGTGAATGGGGTATTTGAAGAGTTCCACAGGAGGCTTTTTGAATCCGTGCCCCTGACCGAGATGGGGGGGGGGGGGGGGGGATATTTTCTGGACGGGCTGGACTTCCCCAGGGAGGAGCAGGGCCAGGTGGAGGGGCTGGAGCTCCCATTGGACTGGTGGAGGTGATGGTGGGGGCACAGGGGCAATGCAGGCAGGGAAGGCCCCGGGCCTGGACGGCTTCCCAGTAGAATCTTATAAGAAGTTTTCGGGAGACCTGGGACCCCTGATGGTGAGGGCATTTAATGAGGCGAGGGAGAAGGGTGAGTTGTCCCCCCCCCCCCGCCCCCCCACCTTATCGCAGGCCTCAATATCTCTGATCCTGAAGAAAGATAAGGACCCGGAACAGTGTGGGTCCTACCGCCCAATATCACTATTGGATGTAGATGCCAAGTTGTTGGCTAAGGTTGTGGTTGTTACTTATTTAGTTATGATGTAATCCCCTCTTTGATCTCTTTTTGATCATGGTTTTGGTTGTGTTTGATGTTTATTTATAAATTCCTTAATAAAAATGTTTATTTTTTTAAAATGGCTGATCATCAAGTTCAATTCCCTGAACCCACCTTCCTCCATATCCCTTGATCCCTTCAACCCCAAGAGCTCTATCTAATTCCAACTTGAAATGACACAACATTTTGGCCTCAACGACATTCTGTGGTAGTGAATTGCACAGATTCCCCACTCTCTGGGTGAAGAAATTTCTCCTCACCTCAGTCCGTAAAGGTTAACCCCTTATCCTCAATCTATCATCCTTAGATCTGGACTCCCCCACCATCGGGAACATTCTATCTGAATCTACCCTGTTGAATCCTGTTAGAATTTTGTAAGTTTCTATGAGATCCCCTCTCACTCTTCTAAACTCCAATGACTATAATCCAAACCGATTTAATCTCTCCTGATACGACAGTCCCGCCATCCCAGGAATCAGCCCGGTAAATCTCCGCTCCCTCCATAGCAAGAACATCCTTCCTGAGATAAGGACACCAAAACTGTACACAATACTCCAGGTGTGGCCTCACCAATGCCCTATACCATTGTAGCAAAACATCCCCATTCCTCCTACTCAAATCCTCTCGTTACGAAGTCCAAAGTACCATTTGAATTTGTTACGGCCTGCTGTACCTGCGCGCTTACTTTCAGCGACCGATGCACGAGGACATCAAGGTCTCGCTGAGTATCCACCTCTCTCGATTTACACCCATTCAAATAATAATCTGCCTTCCAGTTTTTGCCACCAAAGCGGATAGCTGGTTTGTGATGCAGAACAAGGCCAGCAGCACGGGTTCCATTCCCGTACCAGCTTACTCGAACAGGCGCCGGAATGTGGCAACTAGGGGCTTTTCACAGTAACTTCATACTAGTGACAATAAAAGATTATTATTATTAACTTCGCATTTATCCACGTTATACTGCATCTGCCAGGCATATGCCCACTCACTCAGCCTGCCAAAATCCCACCCAAGAACCTCTGCATCCTCCTCACAGTTCACCCTCCCGCCCAACTTTGTATCATCTGCAAATTTGGAAATGCTACATTTGGTTTCCTCGTCCAAATCACGAATATATAATGTGAACAGTTAGGGTCCTAGCAATGTAGCCACCTAAAGTGGCCAACTCCCGATTTAAAATGGCGAACGGCAAAGGCTGATGGGAAAGTCAGCCAACAAGACAAAAACCAGCAGCTGCAGGTTTGCTGTGTATTTATCTCTGCAAAACCCAGACAACATCGATACCAGCGACTATCAGCATAACAAAGTAAACAGCCATCTGCATACTGATGAGCAATCCCCGGGAACAATAAGTAACATTTTGACACACAAAGCAAAGCCAGACTCCTCGGCACCAGCAAAAGCCAAAACAAAGAAGGTGAACGAGCACCTCAAGACCACCCATCGATCAGGGAACCGCTCCAGTATTGGAGAAAATCGAACCAGGCGATTGGGACAAAGTCCAATTACTTGGGATCAGGTACAGGGTCCGCCCCGTAAGGCGGGAAGCCCCTGGGGACTATAAGAGTTGAGCCCCAAGTTCAAATCGCTCTTCACCGCTCTCTTCTTCCTGCCTGGGTCACTCAGCAACAACAAACCAACATTGACCGTGACCGGCGCAGTGACTCCAGTGATCATCGAAATCGTAAGTCTTAACTCAACGCTCGCTACGAGATAGGCGCTCCTAGCTACCAATCCGTACCAACTTCGAATCCCGCAGGCTCAGAACCCGAACGAAAGGCCATTTTCCCCTGACCTGGTGGGCCAGTTCAAAGTTAAGTATAGGCCTGTTAGTTGTAGAAGTAGCTTAGACGTAGAATTTGTGCATGAGTAGCGATTTACTGTGTATAATAAATGTGCTTTGATTTAAATCTTACTAATCGGTGTATTGGATTATTGATCATTACTCGGACTTGAACCTCGTGGCGGTATCAGAAAGATACCTGGCGACTCGAGAGCAAAGGTAATAAAACAGAGCAATTGAACCAAGGAGAAAATTAGCAACAGCGCAGATCCCTGCGGTATGCCACTAGTCACTGCCTGCCAATTTGAAAAAAAAACTATTTATTCCAACTTTTTGCTTCCTATCTGCTAACCAGCTTTCTATCTGCCTCAACGCACTGTCCACAATCCCATGCGCTTTAACTTTACGTAGCAATCTGCTATGCGAGACCTTGTCGCAAGCCTTCTGAAAGTGTAAATAAACCACGTCCACCAGTTCTCCCTGGTCAACTCTACTAGTTACATCTTCAAAGAATTCCAGTCGATTTGTCAAGCATCATCTCCCTTTCGTAAATCCATGCTGACTTTGTCTGAATACACCACTGCTTTCCAAATGCTGTGCTATGAGATCTTTGACAATGGACTCTAGCAACTTCCCTACTACTGACGTCAGGCTCATTGGTCTATAGTTCCCTGTTTTCTCCCTACCTCCCTTTTTGAATAGCGAGGTTATATTAGCTACCCTCCAATCTGTAGGAATCATTCCAGCATCCAAAGAATTTTGGAAAATGCTCGCGAATAGATCATAGAATTTACACCATTCGGCCCATCGAGTCTGCACCGGCCCTTGGAAAGAGCCCCTACTTAAGCCCACACTTCCATCCTATTCCCGTAAGCCACCTAATATTTTGGACACTAAGGAGCAATTTAACCTGGCCAATCTCCCTAACCCGCACAACTTTGGACTGTGGGAGGAAACCGGAGCACCCGGAGGAAACCCACGCAGACACGGGGAGGACGTGCAGACTCCACACAGACAGTGACCCAAGCCGGAATTGAACCCAGGACCCTGGAGCTGTGAGACAGCAGTGCTAATCACTGAGCAACCGTGCCGCTATGGGTCTACTATTTCTAGGGCTACTTCCTTCGGTTCTCTGGGATGAAGGTTATCAGGCCCTGGAGATTTATCCACCTTCCATCCCATTAATTTCCCCCAAAACTATTTCTTTACTAATACTAATTTCCTTCAACTCCTTACTAAAACTTCTGTTTCTCAGAACCTCCCTTTGTGAAGACAGACGCAAAATATGAATTTAGTTCCTAAGCCATTTCTTTGCTCCCATTATGAATTCCCCCGCTTCTGACTGTAAGGGGCCTACATTCGTTTTTAATCAATCTTTTTCTCTTCACATATCGATGGAAACATTTACAGTCAGTTTTTAAATGTTCCCTGCTAGCTTACTTTCATGTTGTTTCCCTTTCTTAATCAATCCCTTGGGTCTGCCATTGCTGAATTTTAAACGGTTCCCAATCCTCAGGTCTGTTGCTTTTTCTTGCTATCTTATATACCTCTTCTTTGAATCTAATACAATCCCGGATTTCCCTTGCAAGCCATAGTTTGGCCACGGTTTCCTTTCTACTCGTGTGCCAAATAGGAAAAAACTTTTGGAGTTCACCTATTCATTCCTTGAATGGCTGCCATTGCCTGTTCACAGTCCTCCCTTTCAGTAATGTTTCCCAGTCCATCGTAGTCAACCCATGCCTCACAGTTATCTTTATTGAGATCCAGGACCCCAGTCTCAGAATCAGCTACCTCACTATTGTCCTTGATAAAGAATTCTATCATATTATGGTCACACATCCCCAAAGGTTCTCTCATAACTGGATTGTCAACAAATCCTTTCTTATGGCACAACACCCAGTCCAAGATGGCCTCTTCCCTTGTTGGTTCCTCAACATTGTGGTGCAGAAAACCATCCCGTGTACACTCCAGACATTCCTCCTCTATTGTACTGTGACTAATTTGGCTCACCCAATCTATATCACAGATGTTCCTTTAACACATGCAGCTCTGATTTCCTGTGTAATGCGATTCCCAACATCAGCACTGCAGTTTGGTAGTCTGTGTACCACCCCAGCGAATGTTATTTGCTCTGTGGTGTTTCTTAACTCAACCCATACAGATTCCACATAATCTGTACTAACATCTTTCCTCAATATTGTATCAATATTTTCCAATGCAACTCCACCACCTTTTCCTTTCTGTCTGTCCTTCCTAAAAACTGAATAGCCCTCAATGTTTAGTTCCCATCCTTGGTCACCTTGGAGCCATGTCTCCATAAACCCAACTGTACCTACTCCTTTGCATCTATTTGCGCAACTCACAGCGCCAGGGTCCCAGGTTCGATTCCCCGCTGGGTCACTGTCTGTGCGGAGTCTGCACGTTCTCCCCGCGTCTGCGTGGGTTTCCTCCGGGGGCTCCGGTTTCCTCCCACAGTCCAAAGATGTGCCGGTTAGGTGGATTGGCCATGATAAATTGCCCTTAGTGTCCAAAAAGGTTTGGTGGGGTTACTGGGATGGGGTGGAAGCTTAAGTGGGTCAGTGCAGACTCGATGGGCCGAATGGCCTCCTTCTGCACTGTAAATTCTATGATTTCATTTCGAATTCTCCACGCATTCAGGGATAATACCTTAAGGCTAGTTCTTTTAACATTCCTTGCCCGGTCCATACTATTTTGTAGTGTCGTTATCTGATACTGCCCCTTGGTATCTCTTCCCATCACTTTTCGTATTCTCCTTGCTGTGTTTTTCTCTTGCTCTTGATTCCCTCTGCTCTGTATCATTACATAGGTTCCCATCCCGCTGCCATATTAGTTTAAACCCTCCCCAACCGCTCTAGCAAGTACACTCCCAGGGACATCAGTCCCGATCCTGCCCAGGTCTAACCCGCCCAGTTTTTACAGATCCCAGAAATGGTTCCAATGCCCCAGGAATCTGAAACCCTCCCCCTCACCATCTCTTCCTTTGATATATTCTGCTATTTCTATCTCTGACTAGCACGTGGCACTGGTAGTAATCCTGAGATCATTACCTTTGAGGTCCGACTTCACAACTTTCTTCCGAACTCCCTATATTCTGCTTTCAGGACCGCATCTGTTTTTTTTAACCTATGTCGTTTGTACCGATGTGTAGCATGACCACTGGCTGCTCCCCCTCCCCCTCCAGAATGTCCTGTACCCACTCCGAGACATCCTGGACCCTAGCAGCAGGGAAGGCAACACACCATCCGGGAGACTCGTTTGCAGCCACAGAAACACCCATCTATTCCCCTTACAATTGAATCCCCGATAACTATTGCATTCCCACACTTTTTACTCTTCCCCTCTGCAGCAGAACCAACCGTGGTGCCACGAGTTTGGTTGTCGCTGCTTTCCTGAGAGTCACCCCCCCCTCCCCCCCACAGTAGTATTCAAAGCCGTATATCTGTTTTGCAGGGGAATGGCCATAGGGGACTCCTGCACTGCCTGACTAGCTCTCTTGCTCTGCCTGGTGGTCACCCATTCCCTGCCTGCCTGTGAAATCTGAGCCGGCAGTTTGATCCTCCAGTGTCCCCAGCTGCCGTTCCAGCTCCAGAACCCGGGCTTCCAGGGGATGCAGCTGGAGACACTTCCTGCACACATGCTGGTCCTGGGAACTGGAAAACCTTCCTGGTCTCCCACATGGAGCAAGAAGAGCAGATCACAGTCTGGAGCCATTAAATTAAATTTATCCTTTAAAAAAAATTAATTTAGAGTACCCAATTAAGGGTCAATTTAGCGTGTCCAATCCACCTACCCTGCACATCTTTGGGTTGTGGGGGTGAAACACACGCAAACACGGGGAGAATGTGCAAACTCCACACGGACAGTGACCCAGAGCTGGGATCGAACCTGGGACCTCGGCGCTGTGAGGCAGCAGTGCTAACCCACTGCGCCACCCTGTTGCCCTAAATGTATCCTATTAATATCAAAACATATTCATTAGTCTAAACTAATATTAACCAGGGCCTTTCTTCTCTGCTCCTTGTTATAGTATGCTTGCCTTGATTAGCTGAGACATAAGAGTAGGGAGGTTATGCTGGAACTGTACAAAATGTTGGTTGGGCCACACTAGAGTATTGTGTGCAGTTCTGGAATCCACATTACAGGAGAGATGTGATAGCACTGGAAAGGGTGCAGAGGAGTTTTACCAGAACGTCGTCTGGGCTGAAGGGTTTTCAGTGGTTAGCACGGTTGCTTCACAGCGCCAGGGTCCCAAGTTCGAATCCTGGCTTGGGTCACTGTCTGTGCGGAGTCTGCACGTTCTCCCCGTGTGTGCGTGGGTTTCCTCCGGGGGCTCCGGTTTCCTCCCACAAGTCCCGAAAGACGTGCTGTTGGGTGAATTGGACATTCTGAATTCTCCCTCTGTGACCCGAACAGGCGCTGGAATGTGGCGACTAGGGGCTTTTCACAATAACTTCATTGCAGTGTTAATGTCAGCCTACTTGTGACAATAAAGATTATTATTAAGAGAGATTGGATAGACTGGGATGGTTTTCCTGGGAGCAGAGGACACTGAGGGGGGACATGATTGAGGTGTATAAAATTATGAGGGGCATAGATAAGAGTAGCCAGGAAGAAACCTTTCCCCTTGGTGAAGGGATCAGCGACCAGTGGCTTGGATTGAAGGTAAGGGGCAGGAGGTTTAGAGGGGATGTGAGGGAAAACCTTTTCACCCAGAGGGTGGTGGGAGTCTGGTACTTGCTGCCTGAAAGGGAGGTGGAGGCAGAGACCCTCATAACATTTAAGAAGTATTTAGATGTACATTTACGACCCCAGGGTATACAAGGCCGTGGGCCAAGTACTGGGAAATGGGATTAGAATAGTTAGGTGGCTGTTTTTGACCAGCGCAGACCCGATTATATGGCTCTAAAGGAGGAGTAACAGTGTGAGATAGACGGAGAGCGCAAGGGAAAGAGTGGGACAGGCAAAGAATGAAAAAAGACAAGACGGAACGCAAATGCAAAAAGGGAGAGGGAGAGAGAAAACAAAGAAAGAAAAAAAGATAGAGCACGGGGTGGGGGTGAGAGAGAGTGAGAGAGAGATAGAGAGAGACAGGGAGGGAGAGAGACAGATAGTGCAAAAATCAATAGAGGCGGCGAGGCATAAAATCGGCCAGCGTTCGGGGATGTGGAGGGGAGGGGAGAGGGTGGGGGGCCCTCAGGCGTCAACCTCACAATCAAAGACTGAAGCATCTACTGCCTTCCAACCAAGTCAAGCAGCCCCTCAGGATGGGGGAGGTGAGGGTGGGAGGGGTGGAGCGGGGGGCAGGGGGCTTGCCTGGCCTCAAGCTGATCGTATTTCCCTTTGTTAGCATTTCTCATCTTCTGACAGGGGGGGGGGGTTTATTTACAAGCCCCCACTCTCAAAACCTTGCTGGATGGCAGTAGGGTGAAGAGAGAAAACTCTCCCTCTCTCTCTTCCAAACGCTCTAAGCCACCGTGACCCCCCGCCTTCCCCCAGCCTTTTGTTCTCGCTCTCCCAACTCTATCACTCTCCTCACCCTTAATCTTTGTTTCTCCCTCCTGCTGTCTCTCTCTCTCTCTCTCTCTCACAATCCTGCCCACCCCCTCCCACTCTCTCTGCTTCCTCCCACCACACCCTCCTTCCTACTCATTCGCCCTCGCTTCCGCCCGCACACCCTCCCTACTTCATGCACACACTCCTCCTTACTCTCTCTGGCAGGGGGAGCGAGATGTGGGTGGGGGATTGTGACGAGCAGAGTGGGTTATTCAAGAGAGGTTTGGGGGTGGAGGGGGGGGGGGGAAGAGTGGGGGCAGAGGGGAAAGAGAGAGAGAGAGAGAGCGAATGAGAAAGAGGGATGAAGAGGGCGAAAGAGGAATGGGGGATGATGAGTAGACAAGCAAGAGGGAGCAAGTGAGGGGAGATCAGGGAGAGCGAGAGTGAGAACGGCAGGGAGGAACAGGGTGAGAGAGAAGGTAGAGGATGAGAGGCACAAGGAGCAGGCAATGGGCAGCGAGGGATGAGAGATGAGGGGGTGGAAGAGAGCGAGAGAGGAAGGTCAGTGTCGGAGCAGGGGGAGGTGAGGGGGAGTGCAAAGGAGGGAGGGTAGGAGCGTGAGAAGTCGAGGAGGAGAGAAGGGGATGAGAAAGAGGCAGGCAAACAGACCTGGAGAGTGGGGATATTGAGGGCGAGGAGAGACAGAAAGAGAAAGGAAGGGAAGGACAGAGAGGTGAAAAACTGCCACCCATCAGGCTTTCACATATAAATTAATCTGGATGTGGGACCCTGAGGAAGGACTGAGAGAACTAAGAGGCTGAAGAACAGGGGCACATTCAGCATTCGATAGCAGGCTCCCAGCTCCGTCTACACACGCGGTCCTGTCAGACGCAGCAGTGAACGGGGCAGGAGTCAACGTTGAGGGGGGGGGGGGCAGGGTGCGGGGCAGTGGGAGAGAGTGAGTATGTTCCACTCTCTCAGACAGACGGATTTTGTAATCAGTGAGGAAATCGAGGATTATGGGATAAGGGCGGGGAAATGGAGTTGAGGATTATCACATCGGATTGGACGCGATCTCATTGAAATGCGTAGGGCAGACTGACCCTCCAAGCCCTCTTATCCCCCCCCCCCTCACCTCTCGGCAGCAACCTATCCATCACCCAACTCCCACCGACTCTCCCCCTTCTGGACTCTCCGCTGGCGAACGTGCTCCGTGGGCTCCATTCCACCGGCCAGCACCTCACGGCCAAAGGCAGGAGGCCGTCCGTCACAGTGCAAGCGCAGTGGGGGTGGGAGGGCGAGACCCGTCGGACAGGAAAGAGTCGCAAAAGAAAAAAAGGAGCTCCAACCGGTGAACACTTGGGCCAGTAAAGCCGAGAGGGGGAACGGCAAGAGGTGGCGATGAATGTTGCGGGAACCGGGCACGAGGCACGGAAAACAGGAGGAGGAGGCCACCTGGCCCATCGATCCCTCCCCGCCACTGACTGTGATCGCGGCTGATCCTCTCATCTGAACGCCCACACTCCTGCTCTCTCCCCGTGACATCTTTAAAGTCTTTTCCTTCTTAAATCCATTCAGTGACTTGGCCCCCCCACGGCCTCGCCGAGGTCGAGAGTGCCACAGGTTCACTTGCCCTCCGAGTGTAGAGGATTCTCCTCATCTCCGTCCTGGATGCTGAATACAGGGATGAAGGCAGGATTCTAGGAAGCGTGGAGGAACAGAGGGATCTTGGGGTCCACGTACATAGATCCCTCAAAGTTGCCACCCAGGTTGATAGGGTTGTTAAGAAGGCGTATGGAGGGCAGCACGGTGGCACAGTGCTGCTGCTTCACGGCGCCGAGGTCCCAGGTTCGATCCCGGCTCTGGGTCACTGTCCGTGTGGAGTTTGCACATTTTCCCCGTGTCTGTGTGGGTTTCACCCCCACAACCCAAAGGTGTGCAGGGTGGGTGGATCGGCCACACTAAATTGCCCCTTAATTGGAAAAAATGAATTGGGTTGGCTTTCATTAACAGGGGGATTGAGTTTAAGAGCCGCGAGGTTTTGCTACAGATTTATAAAACCCTGGTTAGACCACACTTGGAATATTGTGTCCAGTTCTGGTTGCCTCATGAGAGGAAGGGTGTGGATGCTTTGGAGAGGGTGCAGAGGAGATTTACCAGGATGCTGCCTGGACTGGAGGGCATGTCTTATGAAGGAAGGTTGAGGGAGCTAGGCCTTTTCTCACTGGAACAGAAGAAGGAAGAGAGGTGACTTGATAGAGGTGTACAAGGTGATGAGAGGCATGGATAGGGTGGACAGCCAGAGACTTTTCCCCAGGGTGGAAATGGCTGTCACGAGGGGACATAATTTTAAGGTGATTGGAGGAAGGTAGAGGGGAGATGTCAGAGGTCGGTTCTTCACACGAGAGTGGTGGATGCGTGGAATGTACTGCCAGCTGGGGTGGTGGAGTCTGAGTCAATAGGGACATTTAAGCGACTCTTGGACAGGCACATGGACAGCAGTAAATTGAAGGGGTGTAGGTCAGGTTGATCTTAGATTAGGATAAATGGTCGGCACAACATCGTGGGCCGAAGGGCCTGTACTGTGCTGTACTGTTCTATGTTCTATGTACCCCGTATCCTGACATGGTGACCCCCCCCCCTTGTTCAAGAACCGCCCCAGTCAGTGGAAACGATATTCTGGAATCCAGTCTGTCCGGCCCCGTCAGAATTTTATACGTCTCAATGAGATCCCCTCTCATTCTTCTAAACTCCAGCGAACACAAGGCCCGGTCGACCCAATCTCTCCTCTTACGACAAACCCGCCACCTCAGGAGTCTGTCTGGGGTGAAACTTCGCCGCGCCCCCTCCACGGCGAGTATGTCCTTTCCTGGGTACTGAGACCAAAACCGCACACTGTACTCCGGGTGTTGTCTCAGAAAGGCACACCTACAGCAAGACAACCTTGCTTCTGGTATGCAGATCCTCTGGCACTGAAGGCCAACATACCATTTGTCGTCCTGCCTGCTTGCTGGACCTGCCATTTATAGGTCCAGGCAGCGGGCGACCAGGGGGGGGGGGGGGGGTCGCCCGGCCCGACTGTCTGCCCCTCTTCCGCGGCCTCGTTCGCGGCCGGGTGTCCCTGCAGCGGGAGCACGCGGTGTCCACGGGCACACTCGAAGCTTTCCGGGCTCGGTGGAGGCCGCGGGGGTTGGACTGCCTTATCGACCCCCATTCTCACACTTTGATTTGACGGGGTTTTGTTAAGTTTCCGTTTCTCCTTTTTGGGTCGTGCTCCGCTCGTCGTTTTGGAGTACACCCACCTTTTATTTTTCCCTCAGTTATTTTGTGTTCTTTTACTCAGTTGCTACAATAGGCATCGTGCCAGCACACTAGTCCCCTGCTACATGTGGATAAATGAGGCAGGGCATCACCTCACAGGAGGGGGGAAAAATAAAAAACTCAAATTCTTTTTTTGCCTTCTTTGACCCTAAATTTATAATTTATAGTAGTAATACCGTATAAAAGGTGCTGGACCTGCATGCTTGCTTTCAGCGACTGGTGCAGCAGAACACTAGGGTCCCCCTGTACGTCAACCTTTCCCAACCTACCACCATTTAAGTAATACTTTACCATTTGTAGTTTTCCCAGCAAAGTAGACAGCATCACGCTGATCCACGTCACACCGCATCTGGGACGTATTTGCTCACTCACTCGCTCAACTTGTCCAAATCGCCTTGAAGTGTCTTAACATCCTCACCACTCACACCCGCACCTAGTCTTGTGTCGTCAGCACAGTTGTAAATGTTACATTTGGTTCTCTCATCCAAACTTTTGGTATAAATTGTAATTTAAAACAAGGGGGGAGTTTTAAAATCGATGTGCTCTCATCTATGCAATAGAGTCCAACACAAAGTGGCCTCTACAACTGACCTGGCACACCCTCGACAAGCGGCCCCCCCGACCCCCGACTGCCAGCCCCTCTACTGCTGCGTTTTTTGCTGCCAGGTGTCCTTGGAGAGGGACTTCGTCTGCCAACTTTTTTTTCTCCCCCAATTAAGAGGCAATTCAGCGTGGCCAATCCACCTACCCTCCACATCTTTGGGTTGTGGGGGCGAAACCCACGCAGACACGGGGAGAAGGTGCAAACTCCGCACGGACAGTGACCCGGGAGCAGGAACAAACCTACGTCCTCGGCACCGTGAGGCAGCAGTGCTAACCACTGCGTCACCATTCTGCCAACATAATTGAAGCCTCTGTGCCCAGAGGGCTCAGCAGGGGACTGGGGTGTGTTATTGCCCCCCTCTACACTGTCCCCATCAAACACTCCCAGGACAGGTACAGCACGGGGTTAGATACAGAGTAAAGCTCCCTCTACACTGTCCCCATCAAACACTCCCAGGACAGGTACAGTACGGGGTCAGATACAGAGTAAAGCCCCCTCTACACTGTCCCCATCAAACACTCCCAGGACAGGTACAGTACGGGGTTAGATACAGAGTAAAGCTCCCTCTACACTGTCCCCATCAAACACTCCCAGGACAGGCACAGCACGGGGTTAGATACAGAGTAAAGCTCCATCTACACTGTCCCCATCAAACACTCCCAGGACAGGTACAGCACGGGGTTAGATACAGAGTAAAGCTCCCTCTACACTGTCCCCATCATACCGTCCCAGGACTGGTACAGCACATGGTTAGATACAGAGTAAAGCTTCCTCTACACTGTCCCCATCAAACACTCCCAGGACAGGTACAGCACTGGGTTAGATACAGAGTAAAGCTCCCTCTACACTGTCCCCATCAAACCGTCCCAGGACAGGAACAGCACGGGGTTAGATATAGAGTAATGCTCCCTCTACACAGTCCCCATTAAACAGTACCAGGACAGGTACAGCACGGGGTTAGATACAGAGTAAAGCTCCCTCTACACTGTCCCCATCAAACACTCCCAGGACAGGTACAGCACGGAGTTAGATACAGAGTAAAGCTCCCTCTACACAGTCCCCATCAAACACTCCCAGGACAGGTACAGCACGGGGTTAGATACAGAGTAAAGCTCCCTCTGCACTGTCTCCATCGAACACTCCCAGGACAGGCACAGCACGGGGTTAGATACAGAGTAAAGCTCCATCTACACTGTCCCCATCAAACACTCCCAGGACAGGTACAGCACGGGGTTAGATACAGAGTAAAGCTCCCTCTACACTGTCCCCATCATACCGTCCCAGGACTGGTACAGCACATGGTTAGATACAGAGTAAAGCTTCCTCTACACTGTCCCCATCAAACACTCCCAGGACAGGTACAGCACTGGGTTAGATACAGAGTAAAGCTCCCTCTACACTGTCCCCATCAAACCGTCCCAGGACAGGAACAGCACGGGGTTAGATATAGAGTAATGCTCCCTCTACACAGTCCCCATTAAACAGTACCAGGACAGGTACAGCACGGGGTTAGATACAGAGTAAAGCTCCCTCTACACTGTCCCCATCAAACACTCCCAGGACAGGTACAGCACGGAGTTAGATACAGAGTAAAGCTCCCTCTACACAGTCCCCATCAAACACTCCCAGGACAGGTACAGCACGGGGTTAGATACAGAGTAAAGCTCCCTCTACACTGTGCCCATCAAACACTCCCAGGACAGGTACAGTACGGGGTTAGATACAGAGTAAAGCTCCCTCTACACTGTCCCCATCAAACAATCCCAGGACAGGTACAGCACGGGGTTAGATACAGAGTAAAGCTCCCTCTGCACTGTCCCCATCAACACTCCCAGGACAGGTACAGCACAGGGTTAGATACAGAGTAAAGCTCCCTCTACACTGTCCCCATCAAACACTCCCAGGACAGGTACAGCACGGGGTTAGATACAGAGTAAAGCTCCCTCTGCACTGTCCCCATCAAACACTCCCAGAACAGGCACAACACGGGGTTAGAGACAGAGTAAAGCTCCCTCTACACTGTCCCCATCAAATACTCCCAGGACAGGTACAGCACGGGGTTAGATACAGAGTAAAGCTCCCTCTACACTGTCCCCATCTAACACTCCCAGGACAGGTACAGCACGGGGTTAGATACAGAGTAAAGCTCCCTCTACACTGTCCCCATCAAACACTCCCAGGACAGGTACAGCACGGGGTTAGATACAGAGTAAAGCTCCCTCTCCATTGTCCCTATCAAACACTCCCAGGACAGGTCCAGCACAGGGTTAGATACAGAGTAAAGCTCCCTCTACACTGTCCCCATCAAACACTCCCAGGACAGGTACAGCACGGGGTTAGATACAGAGTAAAGCTCCCTCTACACTGTCCCCATCAAACACTCCCAGGACAGGTACAGCACGGGGTTAGATACAGAGTCAAGCTCCCTCTACACTGTCCCCATTAAACACTCCCAGGACAGGTACAGCACGGGGTTAGATACAGAGTAAAGCTCCCTCTACACTGTCCCATCAACACTCCCAGGACAGGTACAGCACCGGGTTACATACAGAGTAAAGCTCCCTCTGCATTGTCCCCATCAAACACTCCCAGGACAGGTACAGCACAGGGTTAGATACAGAGTAAAGCTCCCTCTACACTGTCCCCATCAAACACTCCCAGGACAGGTACAGCACGGGGTTAGATACAGAGTAAAGCTCCCTCTACACTGTTCCCATTAAACACTCCCAGGACAGGTACAGCACGGGGTTAGATACAGAGTAAAGCTCCCTCTACACTGTCCCCATTAAACACTCCCAGGACAGTTACAGCACGGGGTTAGATACAGAGTAAAGCTCCCTCTACACTGTCCCCATCAAACACTCCCAGGACAGGTACAGCACGGGGTTAGATACAGAGTAAAGCTCCCTCTGCACTGTCCCCATCAAACACTCCCAGGACAGGTACAGCACGGGGTTAGATACAGAGTAAAGCTCCATCTACACTGTCCCCATCTAACACTCCCAGGACAGGTACAGCACGGGGTTAGATACAGAGTAAAGCTCCCTCTCCATTGTCCCTATCAAACACTCCCAGGACAGGTACAGCACGGGGTTAGATACAGAGTAAAGCTCCCTCTACACTGTCCCCATCATACCGTCCCAGGACTGGTACAGCACATGGTTAGATACAGAGTAAAGCTTCCTCTACACTGTCCCCATCAAACACTCCCAGGACAGGTACAGCACTGGGTTAGATACAGAGTAAAGCTCCCTCTACACTGTCCCCATCAAACCGTCCCAGGACAGGAACAGCACGGGGTTAGATATAGAGTAATGCTCCCTCTACACAGTCCCCATTAAACAGTACCAGGACAGGTACAGCACGGAGTTAGATACAGAGTAAAGCTCCCTCTACACAGTCCCCATCAAACACTCCCAGGACAGGTACAGCACGGGGTTAGATACAGAGTAAAGCTCCCTCTACACTGTCCCCATCAAACAATCCCAGGACAGGTACAGCACGGGGTTAGATACAGAGTAAAGCTCCCTCTGCACTGTCCCCATCAAACACTCCCAGGACAGGTACAGCACAGGGTTAGATACAGAGTAAAGCTCCCTCTACACTGTCCCCATCAAACACTCCCAGGACAGGTACAGCACGGGGTTAGATACAGAGTAAAGCTCCCTCTGCACTGTCCCCATCAAACACTCCCAGAACAGGCACAACACGGGGTTAGAGACAGAGTAAAGCTCCCTCTACACTGTCCCCATCAAACACTCCCAGGACAGGTACAGCACGGGGTTAGATACAGAGTAAAGCTCCCTCTCCATTGTCCCTATCAAACACTCCCAGGACAGGTACAGCACGGGGTTAGATACAGAGTAAAGCTCCCTCTACACTGTCCCCATCAAACACTCCCAGGACAGGTACAGCACGGGGTTAGATACAGAGTAAAGCTCCCTCTACACTGTCCCCATCAAACACTCCCAGGACAGGTACAGCACGGGGTTAGATACAGAGTCAAGCTCCCTCTACACTGTCCCCATTAAACACTCCCAGGACAGGTACAGCACGGGGTTAGATACAGAGTAAAGCTCCCTCTACACTGTCCCATCAACACTCCCAGGACAGGTACAGCACAGGGTTACATACAGAGTAAAGCTCCCTCTGCATTGTCCCCATCAAACACTCCCAGGACAGGTACAGCACAGGGTTAGATACAGAGTAAAGCTCCCTCTACACTGTCCCCATCAAACACTCCCAGGACAGGTACAGCACGGGGTTAGATACAGAGTAAAGCTCCCTCTACACTGTTCCCATTAAACACTCCCAGGACAGGTACAGCACGGGGTTAGATACAGAGTAAAGCTCCCTCTACACTGTCCCCATTAAACACTCCCAGGACAGGTACAGCACGGGGTTAGATACAGAGTAAAGCTCCCTCTACACTGTCCCCATCAAACACTCCCAGGACAGGTACAGCACGGGGTTAGATACAGAGTAAAGCTCCCTCTGCACTGTCCCCATCAAACACTCCCAGGACAGGTACAGCACGGGGTTAGATACAGAGTAAAGCTCCATCTACACTGTCCCCATCTAACACTCCCAGGACAGGTACAGCACGGGGTTAGATACAGAGTAAAGCTCCCTCTCCATTGTCCCTATCAAACACTCCCAGGACAGGTACAGCACGGGGTTAGATACAGAGTAAAGCTCCCTCTACACTGTCCCCATCATACCGTCCCAGGACTGGTACAGCACATGGTTAGATACAGAGTAAAGCTTCCTCTACACTGTCCCCATCAAACACTCCCAGGACAGGTACAGCACTGGGTTAGATACAGAGTAAAGCTCCCTCTACACTGTCCCCATCAAACCGTCCCAGGACAGGAACAGCACGGGGTTAGATATAGAGTAATGCTCCCTCTACACAGTCCCCATTAAACAGTACCAGGACAGGTACAGCACGGAGTTAGATACAGAGTAAAGCTCCCTCTACACAGTCCCCATCAAACACTCCCAGGACAGGTACAGCACGGGGTTAGATACAGAGTAAAGCTCCCTCTACACTGTCCCCATCAAACAATCCCAGGACAGGTACAGCACGGGGTTAGATACAGAGTAAAGCTCCCTCTGCACTGTCCCCATCAAACACTCCCAGGACAGGTACAGCACAGGGTTAGATACAGAGTAAAGCTCCCTCTACACTGTCCCCATCAAACACTCCCAGGACAGGTACAGCACGGGGTTAGATACAGAGTAAAGCTCCCTCTGCACTGTCCCCATCAAACACTCCCAGAACAGGCACAACACGGGGTTAGAGACAGAGTAAAGCTCCCTCTACACTGTCCCCATCAAACACTCCCAGGACAGGTACAGCACGGGGTTAGATACAGAGTAAAGCTCCCTCTACACTGTCCCCATCTAACACTCCCAGGACAGGTACAGCACGGGGTTAGATACAGAGTAAAGCTCCCTCTCCATTGTCCCTATCAAACACTCCCAGGACAGGTACAGCACGGGGTTAGATACAGAGTAAAGCTCCCTCTACACTGTCCCCATCAAACACTCCCAGGACAGGTACAGCACGGGGTTAGATACAGAGTAAAGCTCCCTCTACACTGTCCCCATCAAACACTCCCAGGACAGGTACAGCACGGGGTTAGATACAGAGTCAAGCTCCCTCTACACTGTCCCCATTAAACACTCCCAGGACAGGTACAGCACGGGGTTAGATACAGAGTAAAGCTCCCTCTACACTGTCCCATCAACACTCCCAGGACAGGTACAACACGGGGTTAGAGACAGAGTAAAGCTCCCTCTACACTGTCCCCATCAAACACTCCCAGGACAGGTACAGCACGGGGTTAGATACAGAGTAAAGCTCCCTCTACACTGTCCCCATCTAACACTCCCAGGACAGGTACAGCACAGGGTTAGATACAGAGTAAAGCTCCCTCTACACTGTCCCCATCAAACACTCCCAGGACAGGTACAGCACGGGGTTAGATACAGAGTAAAGCTCCCTCTACACTGTTCCCATTAAACACTCCCAGGACAGGTACAGCACGGGGTTAGATACAGAGTAAAGCTCCCTCTACACTGTCCCCATTAAACACTCCCAGGACAGGTACAGCACGGGGTTAGATACAGAGTAAAGCTCCCTCTACACTGTCCCCATCAAACACTCCCAGGACAGGTACAGCACGGGGTTAGATACAGAGTAAATCTCCCTCTACACTGTCCCCATCAAACACTCCGAGGACAGGTACAGCACGGGGTTAGATACAGAGTAAAGCTCCCTCTACACTGTCCCCATCAAACACTCCCAGGACAGCTACAGCACGGGGTTAGATACAGAGTAAAGCTCCCTCTACACTGTCCCCATCAAACACTCCCAGGACAGCTACAGCACGGGGTTAGATACAGAGTAAAGCTCGCTCTACACTGTCCCCATCAAACACTCCCAGGACAGGTACAGCACAGGGTTAGATACAGAGTAAAGCTCCCTCTACCCTGTCCCCATCAAACACTCCCAGGACAGGTACAGCACGGGATTAGATAAAGAGTAAAGCTCCCTCTACACTGTCCTCATCAACACTCACAGGACAGGTACAGCACGGGGTTAGATACAGAGTAAAGCTCCCACTACTTTGTCCCCATCAAACACTCCCAGGACAGCTACAGCACGGGGTTAGATACAGAGTAAAGCTCCCTCTACACTGTCCCCATCAAACACTCCCAGGACAGGTACAGCACGGGGTTAAATACAGAGTAAAGCTCCCTCTACACTGTCCCCATCAAACACTCCCAGGACAGGTACAGCACGGGGTTAGATAAAGAGTAAAGCTCCCTCTACACTGTCCTCATCAACACTCCCAGGACAGGTACAGCACGGGGTTAGATACAGAGTAAAGCTCCCACTACACTGTCCCCATCAAACACTCCCAGGACAGCTACAGCACGGGGTTAGATACAGAGTAAAGCTCCCTCTACACTGTCCCCATCAAACACTCTCAGGACAGGTACAGCACGGGGTTAAATACAGAGTAAAGCTCCCTCTACACTGTCCCCATCAAACACTCCCAGGACAGGTACAGCACGGGGTTAGATAAAGAGTAAAGCTCCCTCTACACTGTCCTCATCAACACTCCCAGGACAGGTACAGCACGGGGTTAGATACAGAGTAAAGCTCCCACTACACTGTCCCCATCAAACACTCCCAGGACAGCTACAGCACGGGGTTAGATACAGAGTAAAGCTCCCTCTACACTGTCCCCATCAAACACTCCCAGAACAGGTACAGCACAGGGTTAGATACAGAGTAAAGCTCCCACTACACTGTCCCCATCAAACACTCCCAGGACAGCTACAGCACGGGGTTAGATACAGAGTAAAGCTCCCTCTGCACTGTCCCCATCAAACACTCCCAGGACAGGTACACACGGGGTTAGATACAGAGTAAAGCTCCCTCTACACTGTCCCCATCAAACACTTCCAGGTCAGGTACAGCACGGGGTTAGATACAGAGTAAAGCTCGCTCTACACTGTCCCCATCAAACACTCCCAGGACAGGTACAGCACAGGGTTAGATACAGAGTAAAGCTCCCTCTACCCTGTCCCCATCAAACACTCCCAGGACAGGTACAGCACGGGATTAGATAAAGAGTAAAGCTCCCTCTACACTGTCCTCATCAACACTCACAGGACAGGTACAGCACGGGGTTAGATACAGAGTAAAGCTCCCACTACTTTGTCCCCATCAAACACTCCCAGGACAGCTACAGCACGGGGTTAGATACAGAGTAAAGCTCCCTCTACACTGTCCCCATCAAACACTCCCAGGACAGGTACAGCACGGGGTTAAATACAGAGTAAAGCTCCCTCTACACTGTCCCCATCAAACACTCCCAGGACAGGTACAGCACGGGGTTAGATAAAGAGTAAAGCTCCCTCTACACTGTCCTCATCAACACTCCCAGGACAGGTACAGCACGGGGTTAGATACAGAGTAAAGCTCCCACTACACTGTCCCCATCAAACACTCCCAGGACAGCTACAGCACGGGGTTAGATACAGAGTAAAGCTCCCTCTACACTGTCCCCATCAAACATTCCCAGGACAGGTACAGCACGGGATTAGATAAAGAGTAAAGCTCCCTCTACACTGTCCTCATCAACACTCACAGGACAGGTACAGCACGGGGTTAAATACAGAGTAAAGCTCCCACTACTTTGTCCCCATCAAACACTCCCAGGACAGCTACAGCACGGGGTTAGATACAGAGTAAAGCTCCCTCTACACTGTCCCCATCAAACACTCCCAGGACAGGTACAGCACGGGGTTAGATACAGAGTAAAGCTCCCTCTACACTGTCCCCATCAAACACTCCCAGGACAGGTACAGCACGGGGTTAGATACAGAGTAAAGCTTCCTCTACACTGTCCCCATCAAACACTCCCAGGACAGGTACAGCACTGGGTTAGATACAGAGTGAAGCTCCCTCTACACTGTCCCCATCAAACCGTCCCAGGACAGGTACAGCACAGGGTTAGATACAGAGTAAAGCTCCCTCTACACTGTCCCCATCAAACACTCCCAGGACAGGTATAGCACGGGGTTAGATACAGAGTAAAGCTCCCTCTACACTGTCTGCATCAAACACTCCCAGGACAGGTACAGCACTGGGTTAGATACAGAGTAAAGCTCCCTCTACACTGTCCCCATCAAACCGTCCCAGGACAGGAACAGTACGGGGTTAGATATAGAGTAAAGCTCCCTCTACACAGTCCCCATCAAACACTCCCAGGACAGGTACAGCACGGGGTTAGATACAGAGTAAAGCTCCCTCCACACTGCCCCCATCAAACACTCCCAGGACAGGTACAGCACAGGGTTAGATACAGAGTAAAGCTCCCTCTACACTGCCCCCATCAAACACTCCCAGGACAGGTACAGCACGGGGTTAGATACAGAGTAAAGCTCCCTCTACACTGTCCCCATCAAACACTCCCAGGACAGGTACAGCACGGGGTTAGATACAGAGTAAAGCTCCCTCTACACTGTCCCCATCAAACACTCCCAGGACAGGTACAGCACGGGGTTAGATACAGAGTAAAGCTCCCTCTACACTGTCCCCATCAAACACTCCCAGGACAGGTACAGCACGGGGTTAGATACAGAGTAAAGCTCCCTCTACACTGTCCCCATTAAACACTCCCAGGACAGGTACAGCACGGGGTTAGATACAGAGAAAAGCTCCCTCTACACTGTCCCATCAAACACTCCCAGGACAGGTACAGCACGGGGTTAGATACAGAGTAAAGCTCCCTCTAAACTGTCCCCATCAAACACTTCCAGGACAGGTACAGCACGGGGTTCGATACAGAGTAAAGCTCCCTCTATACTGTCCCCATCAAACCGTCCCAGGACAGGTACAGCACAGGGTTAGATACAGAGTAAAGCTCCCTCTACACTGTCCCCATCAAACACTCCCAGGACAGATACAGCACGGGGTTAGATAAAGAGTAAAGCTTCCTCTACACTGTCCCCATCATACCGTCCCAGGACTGGTACAGCACATGGTTAGATACAGAGTAAAGCTTCCTCTACACTGTCCCCATCAAACACTCCCAGGACAGGTACAGCACTGGGTTAGATACAGAGTAAAGCTCCCTCTCCACTGTCCCCATCAAACCGTCCCAGGACAGGAACAGCACGGGGTTAGATATAGAGTAATGCTCCCTCTACACAGTCCCCATCAAACAGTCCCAGGACAGGTACAGCACGGGGTTAGATCGAGAGTAAAGCTCCCTCTACACTGTCCCCATTAAACACTCCCAGGACAGGTACAGCACGGGGTTAGATACAGAGTAAAGCTCCCTCTACACTGTCCCCATTAAACACTCCCAGGACAGGTGCAGCACTGGGTTAGATACGGAGTAAAGCTCCCTCTACAGTGTCCCCATCAAACACTCCCAGGACAGGTACAGCACGGGGTTAGATACAGAGTAAAGCTCCCTCTACACTGTCCCCATCAACACTCCCAGGACAGGTACAGCACAGGGTTAGATACAGAGTAAAGCTCCCTCTGCATTGTCCCCATCAAACACTCCCAGGACAGGTACAGCACGGGGTTAGATACAGAGTAAAGCTCCCTCTACACTGTCCCCATCAAACACTCCCAGGACAGGTACAGCACGGGGTTAGATACAGAGTAAAGCTCCCACTACACTGTCCCCATCAAACACTCCCAGGACAGGTACAGCACGGGGTTAGATACAGAGTAAAGCTCCCTCTACACTGTTCCCATTAAACACTCCCAGGACAGGTACAGCACGGGGTTAGATACAGAGGAAAGCTCCCTCTACACTGTCCCCATTAAACACTCCCAGGACAGGTACAGCACGGGGTTAGATACAGAGTAAAGCTCCCTCTACACTGTCCCCATCAAACACTCCCAGGACAGGTACAGCACGGGGTTAGATACAGAGTAAAGCTCCCACTACTTTGTCCCCATCAAACACTCCCAGGACAGCTACAGCACGGGGTTAGATACAGAGTAAAGCTCCCTCTACACTGTCCCCATCAAACACTCCCAGGACAGGTACAGCACGGGGTTAAATACAGAGTAAAGCTCCCTCTACACTGTCCCCATCAAACACTCCCAGGACAGGTACAGCACGGGGTTAGATAAAGAGTAAAGCTCCCTCTACACTGTCCTCATCAACACTCCCAGGACAGGTACAGCACGGGGTTAGATACAGAGTAAAGCTCCCACTACACTGTCCCCATCAAACACTCCCAGGACAGCTACAGCATGGGGTTAGATACAGAGTAAAGCTCCCTCTACACTGTCCCCATCAAACACTCCCAGGACAGGTACAGCACAGGGTTAGATACAGAGTAAAGCTCCCTCTACACTGTCCCCATCACACACTCCCAGGACAGGTACAGCACAGGGTTAGATACAGAGTAAAGCTCCCTCTACTCTGTCCCCATCAAACACTTCCAGGTCAGGTACAGCACGGGGTTAGATACAGAGTAAAGCTCCCTCTGCACTGTCCCCATCAAACACTCCCAGGACAGGTACAGCACAGGGTTAGATACAGAGTAAAACTCCCTCTACACTGTCCCCATCAAACACTTCCAGGTCAGGTACAGCACGGGGTTAGATACAGAGTAAAGCTCCCTCTGCACTGTCCCCATCAAACACTCCCAGGACAGGTACAGCACAGGGTTAGATACAGAGTAAAGCTCCCTCTACGCAGTCTCCATCAAACACTTCCAGGTCGGGTACAGCATGTAGCAAAGCTCCCTCCATGCGTGTATGGTTCACCACTATTTCCCACTTCGGCCTGAGGCCCGCACAGTTCATCACTACTTTCAGCTGTAGCCCGAGACCTTTTACAGTTCAACATTACTTCCAACTGCAACCTGAGGCCTTGGATGGTTCCCCAGTCCTTCAAACTGAGGCCTTTTGCAAGGTTCATCCTTAATTCCAACGGAGCATTTACACGGTTCACCATAATCCAACTGCTGCCTAACTGCGATCTTGTACTGGTGTTCACCTTCACTTTCAACTGCCGGCTAACTGATCGAGGCCCGTAACAGCGTGACTTCAAACTGCGGCCTAACCGAGGTCTGCACGGTTCACCACTACTTCCAACTGCAGCCTGAGGCCTGGATCGTCACCACTACTTCCAACTGAGGTCTATGTGGTTCACCAATTAGAGAACAGGTCAACCTAGACTTAATATTTGTAATGAGAACGGAATCATTGGCAATCTAGTTGTGCGAAGTTCCTTGGGGATGAGCGACCATAAAGTGATAGAGATCTTCATCACGGTGGGTCACAGATTAGGGATACAGGGTGAACCAGGGTGAGGACAGGTTTCTTCACCCAGAGAGTGGTAAGTCTGTGGAATTCTTTACCACAGAAAGCAGTTGAGGCCAGTACATTGTATGTTTTCAAGAAGGTGTTAGTTATAGCTCTTGGGGCTAAAGGGATCAAAGGTTGTGGGGGGGTGGGGGGGAAAGCGGGAGCAGGTTACGGAGTTGCTTGATCAACCACGATCATAATGAATGGTAGTGCAGGCCCGAATGGCCTACTCCTGTTACTATTTTCCATATTTCTAGCAAGTCACCCCTTCACCCCCTATATTCTCAGGAAAACAACCCTAGCCTATCCAATCTCTCCTCACAGCTGAATTTTCAAACCCTGGCAACATTCCTGGAAATCTCTGCACTCCCTCTCAAGGGCAATTACTTCCTTCCCATACTGTGGCAACCAGAATGGAACACAAGCTCCAGCTGTGGCCTACACCAGCCTTTTATACAGTTCCAGCATTACACGCCTGCCTTTGTATTCAATACCTCGCCCAATAAAGGAAAGCATTCCATTTGCTTTCTTGACCACCGTGTCCATTTTCAGCGACCTGCGGACAGGCATTCCAAGGTCTTTCACTTCCTCAACCCCTCTCGATACTTTCCTGCTTATTGGCCATTCCCTTGATTTGTTAGACCATTACCGGACACCCCTGTTCAGTTCACCACTACGTCCAACTGGGGGGTCTGTTCATTTCACCACTACATCGAACTGCGGTCTAACTTGAGGCCTGCATGGTTCACCACTACTTCCAACTGCGTCCTAACTGGAGTCTTGTATGATTTATCACTACATCCAACTGCAGCCTAACTTGAGGCCTGTACAGTTCACCACTACATACAACCACGGCCTACCTTGAGGCCTGTTCGGTTCACCACTACATACAACTGAGGCCTGTACAGTTCACCACTACTTCCAACTGCGTCCTAACTTGAGGCCTGTACAGTTCACCACTACTTCCAACTGCGTCCTAACTTGAGTCCTGTTCGGTTCACCACGACATACAACTGCGGCCTAACTTGAGGCCGGTATGGTTCACCACTCCATACAACCACGGCCTAACTTGAGGCATGTTCGGTTCACCGCTACATCCAGCCGGGCCTAACTTGAGGCTTGTATAGTTCACCACTGCTCCCAACTGCGGCCTAACATGAGGCCTGTACTGTTTACCACTACATCCAACTGTGGCCTAACTGGAGGCTGTATGGTTCACCACTACTTCCATCTGCAGCCTAACTTGATGCCTGTACAGTTCACCACTACATCCAACTAAGGCCTAACTTGAGGCCCGTTCGGTTCACCACTACATACAACTAAGGCCTGTACAGTTCACCACTACTTCCAACTGCGTCCCAACTGGAGGCCTGTACAGTTCACCACTACTTCCAACTGCGTCCTAACTTGAGGCCTGTACTGTTCACCACTACATCCAACTGTGGCCTAACTTCAGTCCTGTATGGTTCACCACTACATCCAACTGCACCCAAACTAGAGGCTTGTACGGTTCACCACTACATTCAACTGCGGCCTAACTTGAGGCCTGTACAGTTGACCACAACATACAACTGAGGACTGTATGGTTCACACTACATACAACCGCGGCCTAACTTGAGGCCTGTTCGGTTCACTACTACATACAACTGAGGCCTGTACAGTTCACCACTACATCCAACTCCGTCCTAACTTGAGGCCTGTTTGGTTCACCACTACATGCAACCACGGCCTAACTTGAGGCATGTTCGGTTCACCACTACATCCAGCCGGGTCTAACTTGAGGCCTGTACGGTTCACCACTGCATCCAACTGTGGCCTAACTTCAGTCCTGTACGGTTCACCACTACATCCAACTGGGGCCTAACTTCAGTCCTGTACGGTTCACCACTACATCCAACTGGGGCCTAACTTCAGTCCTGTATGGTTCACCACTACATCCAACTGCACCCAAACTAGAGGCTTGTACGGTTCACCACTACATACAATTGAGGCCTATACGGTTCACCACTACACACAACTGTGGCCTAACTAGAGACCTGTTCGGTTCACCACTACATACAACGGAGGCCTGGACAGCTCACCACTACTTCCAACTGCGTCCCAACTTGAGGCCTGTACAGTTCACCACTATATACAGCCGTGTGTAACAGGCTGGAGAACGGGCTGGACCATAGAATCCCTCCAGTGCAGAAGGAGATAATTCGGCCCATCGAGTCTGCACTGACCCTCTGAAAGAGCACCCTACCTCGGACCTCTCTCTCCCTTTGCCCCATCCCTGTAACCCCACCTAACCCACACACGGGACAGTGGGAGGAAATCGGAGCGAAACGCACGCTGACACGGGAAGAACGTGCAAACCCCGCAGTCACCCGCAGCCGCAATCGAACCCGGGTCCCCGACGCTGTGAGGCAGCCATGCTGAGCACGGTTATGGCCTCCTTCTGCACTCTAAAGACTGGAAACATTTGCAAATCTTTAATCCCCTGCTTTCCCCCCCCCTTCCCCTACATACAAAATATATAAATAGATTTGGCAAAGAAAAACAAGAAAATCCTTTCTTTAAAAATAGGCATTGTAAGCAGACAGGCGTTTCAGGGTAGTTGTTGGGGGGGGGGGGGACACTCCCTCTCTCTGGGGATCAAATGCAAAAGAAAAACCCTCTTCTCGAGGTGGGGTGCAAGGGCTGGGGGGGGGGGGGGGGGGCGGGTGAACTCACAAATCGATAATAAACTGAGGGAGAAGGGAGGAATCCTATGGGTTAAATTCCAAGCGGAAATCGACGATGTTTATACCTGGGTGAGAGAGAGAGAGGGGGGAGGAATTAAAGAGAGGGAGTGTGAGAGAAAGAGAGAGAAAGTAATGTGGGATTTAATGGTGTCCTGTCGAACCTTTTACAACCTGCCTCCAGTTCACATTTCCACACACACACACACACACTTTCCCTTCCCAAATCCAATCTCTTCTGCTCCCCTCCCCTGCACTCCAGCTAAAAGCAGTCGCCATCTTCAGCAAAGATTTATTGTTTTAAAAAGAAAATCTCCCAAAGAACGAAGCAAGAGAGACGCACAGAGGCAGACGCTGGGCAGAAACAAGAGCTCTCTCTCTCTCCCACTCTCTCGCCCCTTTAAGAGGAACATATTCTCACCAGATCTCACATCCAGCTAGCTGACCACCTCCTCTGCCTGTTGTCCATTTGACTGGAGGTTTGGTGGGGGTGGAGGGCTTTACTTTCACAGGTCCTTCACAGATGCCTCCGCTGCAATGCTAGTTTGGGAAATTAAGGCGATGGTTGTTGTTGCTGGTCTGCGGTGTTTTGTCTCTCCACTCTCACACTCTCTCTCTCGCACTCCCTTCTTTTCAAACAGGGGCTGCCGCTGCTGCTGCCGCCGCCACCCCTACATTCATGGGAAAAAAAAGGCTGGCTCTCTGGAGGGAGATGCCGAGGCCACTGGCTCTCCAAGAGAGGGCAGAATGAGCATAGGAGACACACACACACACAACACACATGAATAAATCTCAACCTGAGCATTTTAGCCATTTGAGGGAGAGGGGAGGGGGGGAGGTGACATCCCCACCATGGCTACAATTCAGAGGCACATTATTCTTTCCAGGGGTCTCTCTCCAAGTCCATTATTTGAGCATGATGTGATTTGTCTCTGCACAAGAGACTGGGAGGGAGAGCAGTTTCTGGGTCCTGACCCAGATTGAAATGTGGGTGTTTGGAGAAGGGGGGGGGGTTTGGAGAAGGGGGGGTTTGGAGAAGGGGAAGGGGGGGTTTGGAGAAGGGGAAGGGGGGGTTTGGAGAAGGGGGGGGGGGTTTGGAGAAGGGGGGGGGGGTTTGGAGAAGGGGGGGGGTTTGGAGAAGGGGGGGGGGGTTTGGAGAAGGGGGGGGGGTTTGGAGAAGGGGGGGGGGGTTTGGAGAGGGGGGGGGGGTTTGGAGAAGGGGGGGGGGTTTGGAGAAGGGGGGGGGTTTGGAGAAGGGGGGGGGGTTTGGAGAAGGGGGGGGGGTTTGGAGAAGGGGGGGGGTTTGGAGAAGGGGGGGGGGTTTGGAGAAGGGGGGGTTGGAGAAGGGGGGGGGTTTGGAGAAGGGGGGGGTTGGAGAAGGGTGGGGGGGGGGTTGGAGAAGGGTGGGGGGGTTGGAGAAGGGGGGGGTTGGAGAAGGGGGGGGGTTGGAGAAGGGGGGGGGGTTGGAGAAGGGGGGGGGGTTGGAGAAGGAGGGGGGGGGTTGGGAGAAGGGGGGGTGTGGTGTTTGGAGAAGGGGGGTGGTTTGGAGAAGGGGGGGTTTGGAGAAGGGGGGGTGTTTGGAGGGGGAGGGGGTGTTTGGAGGGAGGGAAGTGTTTGGAGGGAGGGGGAGGGGTGTTTGGAGGAGGGGAATGTTTGGAGGGGGGGGTGCTGTTTGGGGGAGGGGGCTGTTTGGGGGTTGTTTGGGAGGAGGGGGGTGTTTTGTGGGGAGGTGTTTGTGGTGGTGGTGGTGGGGGGTGTTTGTGGTGGAGGGGTGTCTGTGGGGCAGTGGGGGGTGTTTGTGTGGGGGTGGAGGGGTGTCTGTGGGGGCGGTGGGAGGTGTTTGTGGGGGGGGGTTGGGGTGTTTGTGGGGGAGGGGTGTTTGTGGGTGGGTGTGGGCTTCGGGGGTGGGGATGGGTGTGGGTGGGGAGTGTTTGTGGGGGGTAGTGTTTGTGGGGGGGGGGGTATTTGTGGGGGGGGGTTTGTGGGGAGGGGGTGTTTGTGGGGGGGGGGTTTGTGGGGGGGGGGGTTTGAGGTGGGGTAGTGTTTGTGGGGGGGTGTTTGTGGGGGGGTGTTTGTGTGTGTGGGGGGGGGTGTTTGAGGTAGGGTAGTGTTTGTGGGGGGGTGTTTGTGGGGGGGTGTTGTGTGGGGGGGGTATTTGTGGGGGGGGTGTTTGTGAGGGGGTATTTGTGGGGGGGGTGTTTGTGTGTGTGTGGGGGGGGGGGTGTTTGTGGGGGGGGTGTTTGTGTGTGGGGGGGGGTTCCACCCTGTGATCAGATGTTGGGGAGTGTGCCCACACAGTTTACTGGGTTGACCCTCTCTTGGCCATTTCAGATCCAAGGCTTTCGCCTCCAGGTCTGTATGTTTTGATGAGCCAGTCCTTGCTTTTCCCTCCCCCTCTCTCTCTCTGGGAGGATCCATCCCCACGTTGACCCCGTTTGCTTCTCGATTCCTGACCAGTTGCCAGAATAAAATCCCAAATCGAGGCGGCGTTGCTCTCTCTTCGCCCCAGACCCAGGATAGAGGGGGGAGGAGGGGGAGGAGGAGGAGGAGGAGGAGGAGGGGGAGGGGGAGGGGGGAGGGGGAGGGGGAGGAGGGGAGGGGGAGGGGAGGAGAAGGGGGGAGGGGAGGAGAAGGGGGAGGGGAGGAGAAGGGGAGGCATGGGGAGGGAGGGATTTGGGGAGTGAGGGAGGGGGAGTGAAGCTGGGGGTGGGGGAGGGGGAGAGTGAGGGAGGGGGGAGTGAGAGAGGGGCAGGGGGAGTGAGGGAGGGGGGGATGGGGAGGGGGGAGTGAGGGATGGGGTGGGGGAGGGGAGGGAAGGGGTGAGGGAGGGAGGGGGAGAGAAGGAGGGTGAGTGGGGGGTGAGGGGGGAATAAGGGGGAGTGAGGGTAGGGAGGGGGAAGTGGGAGGAGGGGGAGAGTGGGGATGGGTGGAGGGGGGGAATAGGTGTGGAGAGAGACAGGGATGGGGGAGAGGGAGGGGGGTTTGGGGAGAGGGGGGATGGGGAGAGAGGGGTCATGGTGGGAGAGAGGGGGATGGGGGAGAGAGGGGGGATGGGGGAGAAGGGGGGTGGGGGGGAGATAGGGGGAATGGGAGAGTGGTCGGGGATGGGGGAGAGAGCGGGGATGGGGGAGAGAGGGGGGATGGGGGAGAGAGGGGGGATGGGGGGAGTGAGAGAGAGGGGATGGGGGGAGAGAGAGGGGATGGGGGAGAGAGGGGGGATGGGGGGGAGAGAGGGGGGGATGGGGGAGAGTTGGGATGGGGGGGGAGAGAGGAGGGATGGGGGGGAGAGAGGGGGGATGGGGGGAGAGAGGGGGGATGGGGGGAGAGAGAGGGGATGGGGGAGAGAGGGGGGATGGGGGGGAGAGAGGGGGGATGGGGGAGAGTTGGGATGGGGGGGGGAGAGAGGAGGGATGGGGGGGAGAGAGGGGGGATGGGGGGAGAGAGGGGAATGGGAGAGTGGTCGGGGATGGGGGGTGATGGACCATCAATTCACACGAGTCGGGTTGTAGAAGAGAACAGTGGGTTTTAATAAGCTAAGAAGTATGCCAGCCTGCTGCTGCTCCCACACTGAGAGCTGGCCACAGGTCTGCCAATTATATACCTCCCCCGAGGGGCGGAGCCACAGGCGGAGCCAACAGAAGCATCAACACAACAACAGTAAGTAACAGTGAATAACAACAATAGTGAACATATATACAGTGGTGGATAACAGTCGGACAAATAACGGTAAATATATATATATATATCTAGTAGCAATACGTGGTTCACCACATTCACCCGTGATTGCCTCAGCCCCGGCTGCGGGGATGGAGAAAAGAAGAGAGAGGAGACGGAAAGAGAGGAGGGAAGGAGAGAGACGGGAAGGGCGGTGAGAGGGAAGGGGGAAAGAATAGAGGGGGGAATAAGGAGGGAAAGAGGGGGAAAAGGGGTGAGGGAGGGAAGGGGAGAGAGAGGGAAGGATGAAGGGAGGGAGAGATAGTTAATGGGGGAGGGGTGGAGGTGGAGCAGGCCTCAGTCAAAGCTGAGGACAGGGGATCTGAACTCACTTGGTCCGTCTGTAAACCCAGCCTCTGACATGTTCATGTAGCCACACGTGTTGTATCACAGAACCTTTAGTGCGGAAGCAGGCCATTTGTCCCACTCAAAATACCCCTCTCAAATCTGCCCCCAGCACCCTCTCAGCAAGTTTGTTCCCGACTCCAACCATCCTCTGGCTGAATAAAATAATTCCCTCACATCCCTTTAATGTTTTTCGCCCATCATATTGAATTCCCTGACCTCTCGTTCTTCATTCGCTCTTCATGAGGATTTCTCACTATTTTTTTTTTATTTTTTTCCAATTAAGGGGCAATTTAGCGTGGCCAATCCACCTACCCTGCACATCTTTGGGTTGTGGGGGGCGAAACCCACGCAGACACGGGGAGAATGTGCAAACTCCACACGGACAGCGACCCAGAATTTCTCACTATTTACCCTGACCAAACCCCTCTGGATCTTGAATCCCTGCGTGACCACAGGGAAACGAATGGGAGGACGTAAGAACTAGGTAAGAACACTACAGACAGTTACCTGCAGATCCGACCAAGGAACACATCCACCAACTTAACAGACTGATCAGGACCTTGGATCCAGATCTTCAGAGCACCCTACGTGCTCTCATCCCACGTACTCCCCGCATTGGAGATCTCTACTGCCTCCCGAAAATACACAAGGCCAACACACCTGGCCGCCCTATCGTTTCAGGCAATGGGACCCTGTGTGAGAACCTCTCTGGCTACATCGAGGGCATCTTGAAACCCATCATACAAGGTACGCCCAGCTTCTGTCGCGACATGACGGACTTCCTACAGAAACTCAGCACCCATGGACCAGTTGAACCAGGAACATTCCTCGTCACAATGGACGTCTCGGCACTCTACACCAGCATCCCCCATGACGACGGCATTGCTGCAACAGACTCAGTACTCAACACCGTTAACTGCCAATCTTCAGACGCAATTCTGCAACTCATCCGCTTCATTCTGGATCACAACGTCTTCACCTTCGACAACAAGTTCTTCATCCAGACGCACGGAACAGCCATGGGGACCAAATTTGCACCCCAATACGCCAACATCTTCATGCACAAGTTTGAACAAGACCTACTCACCGCATAGGACCTTCAACCGACGTTATACACCAGATACATCGATGACATTTTTTTCCTTTGGACCCAGGGCGGAGAATCACTGAAACGACTACATGATGACATCAATAAGTTCCATCCCACCATTCAGACTCACCATGGACTACGCTCCAGAATCAGTTGCATTCTTGAACACACTCGTCTCCATCAAGGACGGTCACCTCAGCACTTCGCTTTACCGCAAACCCACGGATAACCTCACGATGCTCCACTTCTCCAGCTTCCACCCTAAACACATTAAAGAAGCCATCCCCTATGGACAAGCTCTCCGTACAGGATCTGCTCAGACGAGGAGGAGCGTAACAGACATCTACAGACGTTGAAAGATGTCCTCGTACGAACGGGATATGGCGCTCGACTCATCGATCGACAGTTCCAACGCGCCACAGCAAAAAACCGCACCGACCTCCTCAGAAGACAAACATGGGACACAACCGACAGAATACCCTGCGTCGTCCAGTACTTCCCTGGAGCGGAGAAACTACGTCATCTTCTTCACAGCCTTTAACAAGTCATTGATGACGATGAAAATCTTGCCAAGGTCATCCCCACACCCCCACTACTTGCCTTCAAACAACTGCGCAACCTCAAACAAACCATTGTTTGCAGCAAACTACCCAGCCTTCAGAACAGTGACCACAACACCACACAACCCTGCCATGGCAATCTCTGCAAGACATGCCAGATCATCGACATGGATACCACTATTACACGTGAGAACACCACCCACCAGGTACGCGGTACATACTGGTGCGACTCAGCCAACGTTGTCTACCTCATACACTGCAGGAAAGGATGTCCCGAAGCGTGGTACATTGGCGAGACCATGCAGACGCTGCGACAACGAATGAACGGACATCGCGCGACAATCACCAGGCAGGAATGTTCCCTTCCAGTCGGGGAAAACTTCAGCAGTCAAGGGCATTCAGCTCTGATCTCCGGGTAAGCGTTCTCCAAGGCGGCCTTCAGCACGCGCGACAACGCAGAATCGCCGAGTAGAAGCTTATAGCCAAGTTCCGCACACATGAGTGCGGCCTCAACCGGACCTGGGATTCATGTCGCATTACATTCATCCCCCACCATCTGGCCTGCGAAATCCTACCAACTGTCCTGGCTTGGTACAATTCACACCTCTTTAACCTGGGGTTACCCCATCTCTGGATCTGTAAAGATTTAATCACCTGCTAATGGTCGCATTCCAAGCATTGTTTGGCATCTTTGAATCTGGCTATATATGTGTTTCTGGAACATACCTCTTCATTCACCTGAGGCAGGAGCAGCGTTCCGAAAGCTAGTGACATCGAAACAAACCTGTTGGACTTTAACCTGGTGTTGTAAGACTTCTTACTGTGCTCACCCCAGTCCAACGCCGGCATCTCCACATCATAGGTTTATCTGAGCACTGCTGCCTCATGACGCTCAGAGCCCGGGTTCGATCCCGGCTCTGGGTCACTGTCCATGTGGAGTTTGCAAATTCTCCCTGTGTCAACGTGGGTTTCGCCCCCAGCACGTGGGCAGCACAAGTGGATGGCACTGTTGCTTCACAGCACCAGGGTCGCAGGTTCGAGTCCCCGCTGGGTCACTGTCTGTGTGGAGTCTGCACGTTCTCCTCGTGTCTGCGTGGGTTTCCTCCGGGTGCTCCGGTTTCCTCCCACAGTCCAAAGACGTGCAGGTTAGGTGGATTGGCCATGATAAATTGTCCTTCTTGTCCAAAAAAAAGTTAGGAGGGGTTATTGGGTTACGGGGATAGGGAGGAAGTGAGGGCTTAGATGGGTCGGCGCAGACTCGATGGGCCGAATGACCTCCTTCTACACTGTATGTTCTATGCGAGTTCTATACAACCCAAAGATGTGCAGGGTAGGTGGATTGGCCACGCTAAATTGCCCCTTAATTGGAGAAAATGAATTGGGTACTCTAAATTTATTTAAATAAACAGTTTTATCAACATGCGTAAACAAGATGACTCCACTCCCGGAAGGGTTCTCATGCCCCGACCTTCACTTCGGCCGAGGTTTTTATACTGCACAGGGTCCCCTCGTTAAGAGGATGCCCCACCCCATTACAGGAGACATTCATACTCAGCAGCAGTCACGGGGACAGCCCGCGACCTCCGAGGGGGGTTGCAACACCCAGCGACCTCACCTAACCTTTTTTGGGACACTATGGGGCAATTTATCCCGGCCAATCCCACCTAACCTGCACATCTTTGGACTGTGGGAGGAAACCTTGGGTAATTGTCTGTGTGGAGTCTGTACTTTCTCCCTGTGTCTGCATTTGTGCAGGTTAGGGGTGGATTGGCCAAACTAAAATTGTCCCTTAGTGTCCAAAGGTGTGCAGGTTAGGTGGGGTTTATGGGGATGGGGCGAGAATGAGTGAGCCTGGGTAGGGCGCTCTTTTGATAACAGTTTCAATGGGGCCGAATGGCCACCTTCAGCAACTGTGGGGATTCTATGCCCCTCATAATTTAACGCACCGCAATCAGGTCCCCCTCCCCTCTGCCTTCTCCGCTCCAAGGAGGACAACGCTATTGGGTTTGAGAGACTGAATTCAGTTGAAGATCTCAAAATGCACAACTTGTTTTCCCAGCGGACGGGGTGGTGAGGCGGTCAGACCTGTCGTCCTTTAACCACCCTCCTGACTCCTTCACTATCCCCTGAGGGGCAGGTGATCTGCCGTCCTTCATCCAGGCTGAGGGAAGGCAATGATTGTAGTGGCATAGTCACCGGACCGGTCACCAGGGGTTCGAATCCCATCGGGGCAGATGGAAGAAATTTGAATTCACAAAGGGAAAAGAAAATTAAATCAGGTCTAACGATGTTCGCGAAACCATTGTCGATGGTCGTAAAAGAATAACTCGCCCGGTTCACTAACGTGCCCATTAGGGATGGGAAATCGGCCCTTCCTTACACCAGTCTGGCCTAACACGTGACTCCAATGCGGTTGACTCTTAAATGCTCATTGAAATGGCCGCGCAAGGGGCAACTGGGGGTGGGCAATGAATGCTGGCCCAGACAACGTCGCCCACCTCCCCACGACGCCGTTTCAGAGAGCCGGTGCAGGCCCGATGGGTCGAATGACCTCCTCCTCCTCCTCCGCACTGTGATGACCCTTTGGTCTGGACCAAAGCGGGGAGGGAGCGACGATTTTGTACCGCACGGGAATCATTTTCTTCCCTGCTGGGCCGCAAATCCTGCGCGAACAAAGGACGCCTCCCATTGCTACGTCCTGCTTTTTTTTTAAACCGCCGCATTGACTTAAGACGCCCAACGGAACCCTTTGTCAAAGTGTGGGCCGGTTTAGCTCAGTTGGCTGTATAGCTGGTCCGTGATGCGAGGCCAGCGGTGGGGGTTCAATTCCCGCACCGGCTGAGGTTACTCCTGAAGGCCCCGCCTTCTCAGCTTTGCCTGAGGTGTGGCGATCTTCGGGTTAAATCACCACCGGTCAGCTCCCCCCCCCCCCCCCCCCTGAAAGGGAAAGCAGCATCTGGGACGATGGCTACTTTACTGTAACCTGGGGAACTTCAGTTACTTGTGGAGGGACGAACTTGCGGAAGTAAGGCCATTCGGCCCATCGAGTCCGCTCCACAAAGGGGCGGTTCAAGGAAGGCTCGCAGGACTGATTCCTGGGATGAAGGAGTGCTTTAGTGCAGAGATCAAGGTGCCCTCGTGCACGTGCGGAATTCACTACCCCGGAGTGTCGTGATAGGTACACTGGTCTAACACTGGCTGCAACTGGATGCAGCTTAGATCAGAAAGATGCTCCAGACCTTGAAGTTAGTTCAATCTGATTTATTGAACCAGTAGCATAGTTAGCACAGTTCTCTGTGAGTTCGACTCTCTGCTAACCTAAGTGTGGTTACTCTGTCTGACTGAACCAGACTAGCTCTTAACCACGTGCTGGAGGTGTGATGCTGTACATACACCCTGACTCACTCTGTAGATGTTCATCAGTGGAAAGAGGTGGAGTGTGAGTGCCTCATGTCTTTTATAGTCAGATCCCACCCCTGCGTGTCCTGCCTGCTTATTGGTCATGTCCTGTTCTCTGTGTCCATTAGCTGCTTGTCTGTATATCGTTATGTGTGTGTCCGCATATCATGACACGGAGTACCGTGGATGCCAGAGTCTTTTGAGTAACTTTGAGGAGATAGACATGTTTTTAATGAGTGATGGGTTGGAGGGTTATGGAGGACGGGCAGGAAAGTGGAGTTGAGGTCGAGATGAGATCATATTGGATGGTGGAGCAGGCTCGAGGGGCTGAATTGCCCCCTTTTGTTCCTACTTCTTGTAAGGAAAGGTTGAGCCGGTCGGGGCCTGAACCCATTGGAGTTTAGAAAGAACAAGATCAAGAACAAGATCAGCGGAGGGGGGGGGGGGGGGGGGGGGGGGATCTAGAACTGTGGGAGGGGCACAGTTTAAAAATGAGGGGATCTCCCATTGAAGACGGGGATGAGGAGGAATTACTTCCCTCAGAGGGAGGCCAGTCTGTGGAATCCTCTCCCCCAGAGAAGCAGCGGAGGCTGCGGGTCACCGAATATATTCAAGGCCCGAGTCAGAGAGGGTTCCGATCGACGAGGAGGGTCGGGGGATTTGGAAGGGGGCCCGGAAACAGGCAGGGGAATGAGAGTTGATGCCACAATCCTATCAGCTACGATCTTATTGAATGGTGGGGAGGGGAGAGAGAGCAAGCCAGAATGGCCTCCTCCTGCTTCCTATTTGCTGCCTTTGTGTGGAATGCATCAGCCAGTCTGCGCAGAGCACAATCCCACAATGCAATGACGACGTAACCCTGCTTTAATTTTATGCAAAGCCGGTCGCCTCATATATCTCCTCGTTTCTTACAGTTTAAGGTGCTGCACAGGGCACACATGACCGGGACAAGGATGAGCAGGTTCTTTGGGGGTGAGGACAGGTGTGTTAGGTGCTCAGGGAGCCCAGCAAATCACACCCCTATGTTCTGGGCATGCCCAGCGCTGGAGGAATTTTGGAAGGGCGTAGCGAGGATGGTGTGGAGGGTGGTAGGATCCAGGGTCAAACCGGGCTGGGGGCTCGCAATATTTGGGGTGGCAGAGGAGCCTGGAGTGCAGGAGGCGAAAGAGGCCGGTATTCTGGCCTTTGCATCCCTGGTAGCCCGGCGAAGGATTCTCCTTCAGTGGAAAGATACGAGGCCCCCAAGCGTGGAATCCTGGATCAGCGATATGGCAGGGTTCATTAAATTGGAGAGGGGTGAAATTCGCCTTGAGAGGGTCGGTACAAGGGTTCTTTAGGCGGTGGCAACTGTTCTTAGACTTTCCGGCAGAACGATAGAAATTGGTCAATGGCAGCAGCAGCTCGGGGGGTGGGGGGGTTTACTTTATTTTTGTTTATGTTATTTACACTGGAGGGTCTGAGGGGGTGTATACACCTGTTGTCTTACTTCGGGGTGTTAATGTTAATTTATTATTTATGTACAGGGGGGGGTTTGGGGGGTTGGTTTTTTAGATTGTGTTTTGTACTTAACCCTGTTGGGTTCTTTTTTCTTTCTCATTTTGTTATTGATATTTTATGAAAACCTTTAATAAAAATTATTAAAAAAAAAAAAAAATCTCCTCGTTTCTTTGGTCTCCTGCGTTGTGGGGCAGGAGGTCGTCATTTGGCCGTCGTGTCTGCACCAGCTCTCTGAACGAGCATCGTGACTTTGCACCATTCCCGTCTGTTTCCCCCGTAACCCAGCTGCATGTTGTTCCTGTTCAAATAGCCGTCCGATGGCCTCTCAAGCCCCTCGATTGAACCTGCCTCCAGGCCACGGAGGATGCACAGGGACGGTTCACTAGAGTCTCACCAGGATTGTCGTACAAGGAGAGATCGGGTCGACCGGGCCCTTGTGTTCACAGAGGTTTAGAAGGGTGAGGTGGATCGCATTGAAACGCGTAAGAAATGAGACAGACTGGAAAACAAGGGGGTCACGGTCTCAGGGATAGGCCATTTAGGACTGAGATGAGGAGATACCCCTTCACTCGGAGGGAGATAGTGGTTAGCACTACTGCCTCACAGCGTCAGGGTCCCAGGTTCAATTCCGGCCTCGGGTGACTGCGCGGAGTCTGCACGTCCTCCCCGTGTGCGCGTGGGTTTCCTCCGGGTGCTCCGGTTTCCTCCCACAGTCCAAAGATGCTCGCGTTAGGTGGATTGGCCGTGATAAATTGTCCCTTAGTGTTCATAGGTGTGCAGGTTAGGTGGGGTTACGGGGATAGGGTGGCGGAGAGTGGACCTGGACAGGGTGCTCTTCGGAGGGTCGGTGCAGACTTGGTGGGCCAAATTGCCTTCCCCTGCACTGTAGGTATTCTATAACACATTTCTAGCAATCAAGGGGGAGGGGGCGCGGCGGCAGGGGGTAGGGGAGCGAGAGTGCTGGACTGTGGCGTTGTGATAGAGTATCAACCACGATCATGTTGAACGGTCCAGCAGACTCGAGGGTCAAGGCCCACTCATGCTCTCTGCAGCCTGAATCTCCCGCACGTCGGCTTTTGCGCACGTGGGTGGCCCCGGAACGCGAACCCGCGCTGGCTGGCTGATGAACGGGAAAGTCTGCCCGCTGCCTGGGGAGGGCGAGGGAAGTGGACGAGTGCTGAGAATCAGGAAGGTGCGGAGCTAGCCTTTCCATTGTGCTCCCTCAGGGCGGGGGAGGGAGGGGAAGTGCCTTTCACGGAGCTGTCTCTGTTAGCTGTAGACCAGTGAAAAATAAATCGCTCTGACTTGAGGTCAGAGCAAAAACGTAAAGGCTGCCTGGCCAAGTGACCCCCACCCCCCCCCCCCCCCCCCCCCCAAACCATAAAAGCAGGCAGGCCGTGCAGAATTACGTTCAATTGGCCCCTTAATTGGCTAAATCGCCTGCCTGAGAGTCGGGAGTTGCACTGGCTGACCGACAGATTGCGCAAGTGCGCGGTGAAGTCAGGACGCATGCCCGACATTTTCCTCCCTCAATTTCATGCGGGTGGGGCCGAGGTCACTAGCCCCGAGGAACTCCTGCAGCGATGTCCCGGGGATAAGGACGACTGACCTCCGACCGACCGCCCACAACCACCTTCCTTCGTGCCAAGAATGACTCACAACATCGTGAAGGAAGTACGGGGGGTCAAGGGAGGTACAAAGTGTAGCAACGTACCGTGACCCATTTTCAAATCGAACAAAGACATTTAAAAGACGGGACTCTCGAAATTATCGACTGACGGGAGGTTGCTGTCGAACCAAGACTCCTTCTGCCTCGCACGCAAACGAGTAACATGGTCTAAGAATTTTAATGTTTGTGTGATGCACGGTATGTAGGCCGTACGTTCTAAGGACTGGTGGATTATACCTAACAACATGCCACTTCCACTGTTTACAATAGGCAGATTACTAATAATACTCAACTCGACCCTATTGGCAAACTCAAAACTTAAGGTGGAACTTTGGATGCGATTTTGCCAATGGACAGCACTCGCTGATCAATCCTGAATGCGCTAAGAGTTCCTCAGGGTAGTGTTTCAGGCCCAACCGCCTTCCGCTGCTTCGTCAATGACTCCCCCCATCCACCTCAAAAGGTCAGAAGTGGGGATGTTCGCTGATGACCGCACAAAGGGCAGCACCATTCACGACTCCTCAGATACTGAAGTGTTCATGTCCAAATGCAGCAAGAACTGGACAACATCCAGGCTTGCGCTGACAACGAGCAAGTAACATTCGCGGCACAAAAGTGCCAGGCAATGACCCTCTCCAACAAGAGAATCTAACTTTTTGCCCCATGACTTTCAATGGCATTACCATCACGGAATCCCCCACTATCAACAACCTGGGGGTGTCCATTGTCCTGAAACTGAACTGGACCAGCCATATAATGGTAGTACAGTGGTCGGCACTGTTGATTCATAACGCCAGGGTCCCAGGTTCGATTCCTGGCTTGGGTCACTGTCTGTGCGGAGTCTGCACGCTCTCCCTGTGTCTGCGTGGGTTTCCTCCGGGTGCTCCGGTTTCCTCCCACAAGTCCCGAAAGACGTGCTGTTAAGTAATTTGGGCATTCTGAAATCTCCTTCTGTGTATCCGAACAGGCGCCGGAATATGGCGACTAGGGGATTTTCACAGTAACTTCATTGCAATATTAATGAAAGCCTACTCGTGACAATAAAGATTATTATTAGAATAAATACTGTGGCTACAAGAGCAGGTCAGAGGCTGGGAATCCTGCGGTGAGTAACTCACCGACTCTCCCCCCAAAGCCTGTCCACCATCTACAAGGCACAAGTCAGGAGTGTGATGGGACACTCTCCACTTGCCTGGGTGAGTGCGGCTCCGACAACACTCGAGAAGCTCGACACCGTCCAGGACAAAGCAGCCCCGCTTTGATCGGCACCCCATCCACAAACATTCACTCCCTCCACCACCGACACACAGTGACAGCAGCGTGTGTACCATCTACAAGATGCACCGCAGCGACTCACCAAGGCTCCTTCGACAGCACCTTCCAAACCCACCACCTCTACCATCTAGAAGGACAAGGGGCAGCAGGACACATGGGGAACTCCACCACCTGCAAGTTCCCCTCCGAGCCCCACACTCACCATCCTGACTGGGAAATATATCGGCCGTTCCTTCACTGTCGCCGGGTCACAATCCTGGACCTCCCTCCCTGACAGCACTGTGGGTGTTACCCACACCACACACCCACCACCTACTCAAGGGGTAATTAGGGAATGAGGAACAAGAATGCTGGGTCCGGCCAGTGATACTCCACAACCAATGAATGAGTAATGT